>NW_018406552.1:604073-634846 GCF_002113885.1 Mizuhopecten yessoensis | reverse complement strand
ACAATTGACCCCTGTGACCTTGAATATAATTGAAGGTCATTCATTTGAACAAACTTGGTAGCCCTTCACCCTAGCATGCTACTGACCAAATATCATCTCCCTGGGCATTTTGGTTATTGAGAAGAAGTTGTTTAAAGTTTTTAACATATTTGACCCCTGTGACCTTGAAAATAGATGAAGGTCATTTATTTGAACAAACTTGGTAGCCCTTCATCCCAGTTTGCTTCTGGCCAAATACCATCACCCTAGGCCTTTCGGTTATTAAGAAGAAGTCATTTAAAGTAAAATATTGACGCCGGACGGATGCCGGACGGACGGACAGACGGACGGACGACGGACGCCGCACCACGGCATAAAATATCCGATTTTGGTCTCGTTAATAGGTAGATAGTAGGTCAAAGCCAGGTAACATGGGGCTCTCTATGGGAGTAAATAGATAAATATCCGATTTTGGTCTCCATAATAGATAAATAGTAGGTCAAAGCCAGGTAACATGGGGCTCTCCATGGGAGTAAATAGATAAATATCCGATTTTGGTCTCGTTAATAGATAAATAGTAGGTCAACGCCAGATAAACATAGGGCTCCCCATGGGAGTAAATAGATAATACTGATTTTGGTCTCCTTAATAGGTAGATAGTAGGTCAAAGCCAGGTAACATGGGTCTCTCCATGGGAGTAAATAGATAAATATCCGATTTTGGTCTCCTTAATAGATAAATAGTAGGTCAACGCCAGATAAACATGGGGCTCCCCATGGGAGTAAATAGATAATACTGATTTTGGTCTCGTTAATAGGTAGATAGTAGGTCAAAGCCAGGTAACATGGGGCTCTCCATGGGAGTAAATAGATAAATATCCGATTTTGGTCTCCATAATAGATAAATAGTAGGTCAAAGCCAGGTAACATGGGGCTCTCCATGGGAGTAAATAGATAAATATCCGATTTTGGTCTCCTTAATAGATAAATAGTAGGTCAAAGCCAGGTAACATGGGGCTCTCCATGGGAGTAAATAGATAAATATCTGATTTTGGTCTCCTTAATAGGTAGATAGTAAGTCAAAGCCAGATAAACATGGGGCTCCCCATGGGAGTAAATAGATGTCCGACTATTCGGTTTCTGATTTTGCTAACCAGTTGTGGTCTTTTTGAGCATCTCCCTAAATTCCTAGTCCATTTTATCAAAACTCGTAATACATATCAGATGAACTATTCATTAGTACGTACCACTCATTGTACATAAGTAATGAGGCTCGTCGTGTGACAATTTAATCTAACTTCTAAGCTTACTTTCCCCTCCCAACAATCACTAGATGTACCATATGGCAATGAGAGTTACCCCTGTCTGTTTTGGGGAGATCACATTCTCGTTCCTATCTCTATGTAATCAATGACTGATCTGGTCGCCACTAGATGGATAGCCCTATAGCACCATCTACAATGCAACAGACCCTCCCGAGTCACTGCAAGGTGTTAACCAAATCGTAAGGTTTGACCTCAAATGTACTTTTGCCCAAAGTGTTGCTCTCTAGATCTATTGATACAAACTGTCTTACCTGTTACTTCTTAAGTATAAGATGGTTCCAATCTTTATCATTAATTACCTATAATTATCAGTCTATTCTGGGTAGCTGTTGAGCGACAACCCAAATATCTATATTTTAAATATTTTATTAGATATTAGCGTAGACACTGATCAAGTTTTGTCAAACTTCAGTCGTATCAAATCATTAAGTTATTGTGTGGAAACCTGACCAATCAGCGTGCTAATAAATAATGCATGGATTTTGACCAACTTGCTCAACTTAGCCTCAATTTTGTATCTTGCACATGCTTACCACTTTTTTGTTTCATCAAAATCAAAATGATATCAAAGTAAGTTATTTTGCGGAAACAAAAGTGTGGCAGACAGATAGAGGGACACTCCCCATATCGTGACAAATTGCATGAAAATTTTGACAAGTAATTATTACCAAATGATTTTCGTCTTATATTTTTTTTATATTTTCCTTTGTATTCTGTTTAAATTATTTCTTTTTGAGGATTTTTTATCATTAAATCAATTTTCCTTTATCCTAATAACAGGTGGCTGCTGAGGCAGGTGGGGCTTGTTTGTACTCTTTACCTTTAAATTTCCTATCTCTTACCTCCGTCTGTACAAGCTATTCCAATTTGATAATCATAACAGTAGCTGGTAGAATAAGAGTCTCGACAGCTTCCTAAAGAGTCCTCTGTTCCAGTACATAAGAATCGTCTGTCGAACATTAATCTAGTAGAGGCTTTCCCATATTCCCCATTTGTGTAGGTCATAGTTTTCACATTTGGCCTGAAAAAAATAATTGAAATAAAAGTTACAACCTGTATAAAAAAGAAATTAAAACCAAATCAGATTCTTAAATTGGAGTCTCTGTATACAATTCAATGGTCCTTACCAAACACACATGTTGTAACTAGAAATGTCATCTGGAGGATAACTAATACACCCCCTCATATGCTTAGAGACCTTGACCTTGGGGTCAACTTACAGAAATGGGAACTCGTTTGAGATATGTTGGCTCTTCACATATAGACGAAGTTTCATCAATATACATACAAAATTAAAGTTGGTAGAGTGAGGTTTCCGGACAAGGTATTCTGCATTATTGGTTGTAACTCCCTTAAAAAATGTTGAAATCTGATATTAAACAGACAATTGGCCCCTGTGACCTTGAATATGAGTGAGGGTAATTTATTTGAACAAACTTGTTAGCCCTTCATCCCAGCATGCTTCTGCCCAAATATCATCACCCTGGGCATTTCAGTTATTCACAAGAAGTTGTTTAAAGTTTTTAACATATTTGACCCTTGTGACCTTGAATAGTGGTGAAGGTCATTTATTTGAACAAACTTGGTAGCCTTTCATCCAGTTTGCTTCTGGCCAGATATCATCACTCTAAGCCTTTTGGTTATTAAGAGGAAGTTGTTTAAAGTAAAATATTTCTCACTGTCTCCAGCCAAGCTTTCTCTATAAGTTATTAGTGTAAAGTCTTATATTCTATCCAGTCACTTGGCCCTTTTGGCCAGGTGAGCTAAAAAATACAACTATACAGATGATCCAAATATCACATGCAAACATCTGGGACAACAAGAATGATAAATCAAAGTTAATACATAACTTGCTTCATAATCATTTTGAAAAACATACATTGTGCAGAAACCATTGACCAACAAGTCTAGCATTCTACCAATAGAAAAAAGGATTTCACTCAAGGTTTATTCCCTCATGAGCTTTAAAGTGAAGTTGCTTCGCTACAGTTCGCAGAGTCAAGCTTCTTCTCTAGGTCATAAGTGTAGAGTCTTATATTCTGTTTCTCACTGTCTCCAGTCAAGCTTCTTCTCTAGGTTATTAGTGTAGAGTCTTATATTCTATTTTTCACTGTCTCCAGTCAAGCTTCTTCTCTAGGTAATTAGTGTAGAGTCTTATATTCTATTTCCCGCTGACTCAAGTCAAGCTTCTTCTATAAGTTATTAGTGTAAAAATTAATATTCTATTTCTCACTGTCTCCAGTCAAGGTTCTTCTCTAGGTTATTAGTGTAGAGTCTTATATTCTTTTTCCCAGTGTCTCAAGTCAAGCTTCTTCTATAAGTTATAAGTGTAAAAATTTAAATTCTATTTCTCACTGTCTCCTGTCAAGCTTCTTCTCTAGGTTATTAGTGTAGAGTCTTATATTCTATTTCTCACTGTCTCCAGTCAAGGTTCTTCTCTAGGTTACTAGTGTAGAGTCTTATATTCTTTTTCCACTGTCTCCAGTCAAGCTTCTTCTATAAGTTATTAGTGTAGAGTCTTATATTCTATTTCCCGCTGACTCAAGTCAAGCTTCTTCTATAAGTTATTAGTATAGAGTCTTATATTCTATTTCCCGCTGACTCAAGTCAAGCTTCTTCTATAAGTTATTAGTGTAGAGTCTTATATTCTTTTCCCACTGTCTCCAGTCAAGCTTATTCTCTAGGTTATTAGTGTAGTGTCTTACATTCTATTTCTCACTGTCTCCAGTCAAGCTTCTTCTCTAGGTTATTAGTGTAGAGTCTTATATTCTATTTCCCACTGTCTCCAGTCAAGCTTCTTCTATAAGTTATTAGTGTAGAGTCTTATATTCTATTTCCCACTGTCTCCAGTGAAGCTTCTCCTATAGGTTATTAGTGTAGAGTCTTATATTCTATTTCCCACTGTCTCCAGTGAAGCTTCTCCTATAGGTTATTAGTGTAGAGTCTTATATTCTATTTCCCCCTGTCTCCAGTCAAGCTTCTTCTATAAGTTATTAGTGTAGAGTCTTACATTTTATTTCCCACTGTCTCAAGTCAAGCTTCTTCTCTAGGTTATTAGTGTAGAGTCTTATATTCTATTTCCCACTGTCTCCAGTCAAGCTTCTTCTATAAGTTATTAGTGTAGAGTCTTATATTCTTTTTCCCACTGTCTCCAGTCAAGCTTCTTCTCTAGGTTATTAGTGTAAAAAATTAAATTCTATTTCCCACTGTCTCCAGTCAAGCTTCTTCTCTAGGTTATTAGTGTAGAGTCTTATATTCTATTTCCCACTGTCTCCAGTCAAGCTTCTTCTATAAGTTATTAGTGTAGAGTCCTATATTCTTTTTCCCACTGTCTCCAGTCAAGCTTCTTCTCTAGGTTATTAGTGTAAAAATTTAAATTCTATTTCTCACTGTCTCCAGTCAAGCTTCTTCTAGGTTATTAGTGTGGAGTCTTATATTCTATTTCCCACTGTCTCCAGTCAAGCTTCTTCTATAAGTTATTAGTGTAGAGTCTTACATCCTATTTCTCACTGTCTCCGGTCAAGCTTCTTCTCTAGGTTATTAGTGTAGTCTTATATTCTATTTCTCACTGTCTCCAGTCAAGCTTCTTCTCTAGGTTATTAGTGTAGAGTCTTATATTCTATTTCTCACTGTCTCCAGTCAAGCTTCTTCTCTAGGTTATTAGTGTAGAGTCTTATATTTTATTTCTCACTGTCTCCAGTCACCTATGGGTAATAGAAAGGTTAAATGTTTATTGTGTGTTAGTTGTATATAAACCGTAAGACATACTCACCCAAAACCAAATTCTCGGCAAGCTACATGTGTATTGGAATCAGTCCAGTAATAATTATTGCAGATAGGCTTGAAGTAGGACCCTGAAGCCTGAATCTCGAGTCGGCCATGACTTTTACGATCACCCCCGATCAAACGGTAATTGTAATTGTTATATATAGAGCCACCTGAATCTGAAATGTATAACAGTAAACAACTGTGCTCACACTTTCCAAACCTGTTAAGTGGAATCTAAAGAAGTTGCCATTGTTAACAGCTGTTCTAAGAACCCAACTTTGGCTATTAATGTTACTATGGACTATATTAAGAAAACATGATTTTTGATATATTGTCAAATTTTTGTGATTTATAGCAAATAACTGCTTTGATGAAAATATATGAGGAACCGAAAGTAATCACTGAGAGAGATAAAATACAATTTACTTTGTTGTTCTGAACATAAGATAAATTATCGCACAACTTGGAAATGTAAGATCAGAACCATGTTGCTTACAATCATAAATTGAATTCCATCCTTAAATGAACAAGAGGCCAAAAGGGCCTGTTCCACTCACTTTGATATTTAACTCATTCACCCCTGAAGACACATTTGAACTCTTCCATTCGAAAGTTGGAATAGTTCATTATGAAATTTCAGGGGTGAATGAGTTAAGCAATTATGAAATAAATCTTCACACTCAAAAGTAATGTTGTATGTTTCCACATCTCAGAGTGGCTTGGTTGAACTAAATATTTCATTATACCGAGCAACTACATGCATGGCGAGCTCATTTGATTAAAATGATGACTAAGAGTTGCAATGCTGGTCAAACCATAGTAAAGATATATGGCTCTAAACCTTTTTTTTTCTTTAGAAAAAGTTTTGAACTTATTTGACCTCTGTTACCTTGAAAGCAGGTCAATGGTTTTTTTTATGAAACAAAAGACTTTTGGTGTTCACCAAGAAATCATTTAAGTGAACAAGAGGCCCAAAAACTTTTTTTTTAAAATCATGACAATTAACGACAGATGTTAAATTGCAATAGCTCACTTTGTGCTAGGTAAGCTAAAATAAAATCCTTGGTGAAAAAACATTAAGAAATAATGTTAATTTAATCATTAGTAAAAAGAAAGAAATACCTAATGGGCACTTGTTTTCAGCTAGGAATATTTTGTCTAGAGCAATGTCTCCTGTGTAACTGGATCCGTCTGTACCCTCAATTATAATCTGAAATAATATTTTTTTAAATGTTAAGCAGTTTTGACATAATAGTAAAAGGGATGACTGATAAGCTACTAAGGGTTGTTGTAATTGTTCTGATTGATAAGTTTCCCTAATACACAATATTTCTCTCCATTACAGTCAAACTTGCTCTACAGACAAACTGTTTTAACCCATTCACCCCTAAAGTCACATTTGAACCTTATCAAATCAATGACTGGGCAAGTCCAGCTTACATATGTAGGGGTGAATGAGTTAGTTCAGGGACTACACTTCACTAAAGTGAATTTTATTGTTAAGAGCAAATGAAACCTTTATAAACAGACCATAACCCACACACGCTATCATTTATACACAGTCTATAAAGAAGTTTTAGAAATCTCTAGAATATTTAAAATCATTTTTTCTTATTTTGTAGATGAAAAAATATCACTATAAGAGTTCTGCTGAACTAAGATATCTCCTAGGAGATATCCAGGGCTCTTTAAATCCTTTTTATCATGAGGTGCTCTAGATCTAAATTTGCAATATTTACCTTTACTCCACCTGGGGTGTCTGTGAAGGCTGATGTTGTTGTGTCTGTGTTTTGGTGGTTCTTAACCCATTGGTCTGGTGTTGTGCTGTTCGTTCGCTTGGCAGATGTGGTGATGTTCCTCCCATGGGGCGTTGTTGTGGTGTTCCTCCCATGGGGCGTTGTTGTGGTGTTCCTCCCATGGGGCGTTGTTGTGGTGTTCCTCCCATGGGGTGTTGTTGTGGTGTTCATCCCATGGGGCGTTGTCGTGTTGTTCGTCCATGGGGCTTGAGTTGAGTTGGTAACTGAGCTTCGTATTGTAGCCATTCCTTGGTACCAGCTGTTACCTTGGTCACCATACTTTGTCCAGACTCGTGACTTAATAGCGGAGTTATCCTCCGTGTATACAGACAATGTATTTATATTGGAACCATACATATGGTAATGGAAATACAAACAGTGATCATTTTCTGAAAGAAAAAAACAAGCACATCAAAATTGTCCTCATTACAAAACAACTTAAGGTATAATCATTTACAGGAAAAAAGGGTTGTTGCTGATTTTTATACATTTAACTCATTCACCCCTGAAGACACTTCCAATTCAAAGGTACGAATAGTTCATTATGAAGTTCAGAGGTGAATGAGTTAAGCATGTCCTTTTCTGCAGGAATATTTCATGAAAAAATCACATCTCTTAATGCATTTTACAGAATTACATTTGTTGAAGATTTGTGTGTTTTAAAAATAAAAACTTATCTTGAAAAAATATTCTGGAATTAAACTCAAGACTTATACATTGCCAATACTACAATAAACCATGGTTAATATCCAGGAATTTAAAATGCAAATCATCAAAATAAAAGATTAATGTATTGGCAAGGGTATAAAACTCTGATTTAGAAAAAAACTATAAACTATTAATGTTTCGGTGTTTTGCCATTCCAAGATGTATTTGTATACCAAATCTGGATACTCCAGGTGATATAGTATAAAAGATATGCCCTGAACAAACTTTTTCAAAAGTAAAGGTAAAAGGTCGAGTCATATATAACAGTGACCTAATTCTTGCACTCTGCACTCCGCCATTCCAAGATGTCCTTGTACACAGACTCTGGTTACTGCAGGTGAAATAGTAAAGAAGAATGTCACGGACAAACTTTTCAAAAGTTAAGGTCAAAGGTCAAAACATAGGTCATAGTGAGGTCATATTGACCTTCTTCTTGCACTCTGCAATCTGCCATTCCTAGATGTCCTTGTACACAGACTCTGGATACTGCAGGTGAAATAGTATAGAAGATATGTCCCAGACAAACTTTCCTAAGTTAAGGTCAAAGCATAGGTCATAGTGAGGTCATATTGACCTTCTTCTTGCTCTCTGCAATCTGCCATTCCAAGATGTCCTTGTACACAGACTCTGGTTACTGCAGGTGAAATAGTAAAGAAGATATGTCCCAGACAAACTTCTCGGACGGAAGGATGGAGGGAGTGCGAACCTATAGCTCCCCCAGGAACCGTTGGGGGACTAACAACTAAAGCAAACCTAACCAGAGGCACGGTAATGTACAAGTAATGAGTAGTCTCTGCCAGGCCCTATAATCAGCCTATTAAATACTATGTATTTTCATCTTTTCACCCTCCATCATGATGGTGAATTTTATCACCACAGTGAAAAGAAGTACGTAAAATACTATGCATGGTAATAACATGTAAAGAGTGAAATTAACACTGCGCAAACATTTGACGGGGGGAAATTTAGGGCGAAGAGTAGTTAATAACAGAAGTTTATAATTGACTCTTCAGGTCTTACCTATCGGGATAAAAGGTGAAACAAGGCGAGCCAGGTCTCCATATCCTGAAGCAGTTGTCTCAAGGTACATGTAATATGATCCATCATATGCATAGTCCGGGCCTGTAGCACTGGAGGGAGTTGATCCCTGTGTAACAAAGAAATAAATCTAATAATAACACAGTCTCAGGATTACTGAATTTGTCAACATTTTGTTATTTGTGACGTATTAGCTTTTGAGAAAATTTATGTATACAGTGAAACCCCACTTACTCCAACTCGCATAACTTGAATATCCACTGTTCCTCTAATAGTTGGCTTAATGGTTCCGACCATGTGCTCCGATATATTCTTTGTTGAGCATTTATTTTATCTTTACTAAATATATTTTCATCTTTATTAAACTTCTGTCCTACTTCTATTATCTACTATCCATGACATTTGCGCTGTTCATGCTGTCTGTCATCCCACCTGATCAAAACATTATGATGTTGGACGAACCTCGGATTCATATCGAATACCCCATATATTGATCTGGACCTGACAAGTCTGAGAGTTAGCAGGATTTTATTGTATGTCACAGGGAACTATTGTGGAAATTTTACCCCCCCCCCCCCCTCACATATTTGCAAATTTGCAAAACATGTTATATCTTAAGACATGCATGTATTATGCAATAAGACATGCTAAAAAATATCTGGTTTGCTACAGTATTGTAGAGGCTGGCAATTTCTGCCATCCAAGGCATGAAATGACACAGAGTAACATCCAATCAATATATTAGAAAATATGCATGTTCAGGGTCTTTATGACATGTGCAAAGTAGACAATTTCAGATCTTATTTTGTTTGGGTTCACTCTAATAACATGTTTAACGACACAAGAGTGGTTCAAATGATCAAAGAAACTTACAGATTTTCTTGTCCAATCAAAATCATCTCCATAGTCATTTTTCAAAAAGCATGAACTCTCATAGGTACTTTCAAAAGAGCATGCATATCTCGCCCCATCACCTGGAAAAAATAAAATAAAAACAAGCATATATATACAACATTTGATAAAGCACCCTACCTAGCTAACATAAGCCACTCTAAAGTGCTTTACAGTAAATAGATATACATTCAATACAATTTAAGGAATTAGCAGGAGCTGCCGTATCAGGCGCTAACTACTAGTCCTGTGCCACCTGGATTATATCTCCCTATGTGTGTATGTATATGTATTACAGGTACAAATTACTGATACAAAGGTAAATACAACATTTAGTTATTGAGCCAGGTGAATGAACTACTGTCCTTATGTAGAATGAGGATTAAGTGGGTTGAGCCAGGTGAATGAACTACTGTCCTTATGTAGAATGAGGATTAAGTGGGTTGAGCCAGGTGAATGAACTATTGTCCTTATGTAGACTGAGGATTAAGTGGGTTGAGCCTAGTGAACAAATAACTGTATTTTATGTTAAAGCTGACAGTGCAAGTTAAAAAGCTTTTAATAGAGATTTTTTTTTTTAATAATAATCTGGTTTTGAGATCTTCCCCATCTCTTCAGACTTTTGTTTCTAAGGAAGTGCCGACATTTTAGTTTGCCCTTGCCTGGTAAGGAGTATGGGTCTCGCTGGGTATAAAAAGTGCATTACATGTCAAACCGGTTATCATTTTACAAATGACTGTCTTGCGATTCAATGCACCATGAACCTTGATCGGTAACCGATATCAAAAAATAAAACACACTCACCAGACGACTTTGAAACACTGCCAAGCTGGTTTTTACTTATGGCACATTCTCGAAATTGTGTATCCAAAATAAAAGGTATATTAATGAAAATATTTCATTGGTATTTCACATGCATAATAACTGCACCCACACACGAAAACTTTATTATGAACTCTAAGTCTTCGTTGTGTAGACGCTTTACTAACAAAACATGTGCAAAATGCCACACTCCCAGGTATGTTATTGTCAACAAGGTGAAATTTGATAATTGAACCGTTCTCATGGAAATAATTGGAATTAGTATATTGGTTTCACACAGGATATTATTACTACTTGGATATCTAAAAGGTAGGCATCAGCGTTGGTCGTAGTCGTATGTTTGTTTCTTTCATGGCTGTTTGGTGGGTTTTTTTGGAGGGAGTGGTGCAGGAATTTTTTTATTGGTGGTATTTTACTATTATTTCCACTTTTCTTAGATAAATGATATCTTTGATGTGTTTCTTTTCAATTTTATTCAACTGATTTGATGAAAAAATGTTGGTTTAATCGTGAAAGTGTTTTATTTATATAGTATAGTGGTGTCACATTGTGCACACGTTGAACAAATGATAACCGGTTTGACGGGTAATGTGCTTTTTATACCCATCGAGACCCATACTCATTACCAAGCAAGTACATTCTAAAATGTTGGCGCTTCCTTAGATACGACAGGCGCTTCCTTAGATACGACAGCCGGAAGAGATTGTCACGGGGAAGATCTCAAAACCAGAAAAAAAAAGAAATATTTAAGTTGCTTTGGCCAGGTGAATATGTCACTGTATATTCTGTAGATCTGTTTGTGTAATAGGAGCCTATAACTGTATCCTATGGAAATATATTTTACCTGGTAGTTGTTTTGGACAGCTGATTTTTGTACCTTATAAAAGATATAATTTAGTGGTTTAGGCCAGATGAGCTAATGCATATTGTACCTTAGGTGGAAGTTTTTCTTGGCAAGCCGAGTAAATTACTGTAATTATTATGTAGATATAATTTAGTGGTTTAGGCCAGGTGAGCTTATCATGGGTATTGCAAAATACACGTGGCGTGAATGTATAATTTAGAGGTTCTGGCCAGGTGAAAGAGTAACTGTTACATCTGGGTGTAGGTCTAATTTAGTGGTTTGAGACAGGTGAGCTATTTAATGTTCCTTAAGTAGATATATTTTAGTGGTTTAGCTAGGTGAGCAACTGAGTAATTGTACAATTATATAGACATAATTAAGAGGTTCTGGCCAGTTGAGAGAGTACAATTTACCTGTTACTTACATATGTGAGTAGGTCTAATTTAGTGGTTTGGGACAGGTGAGCTATTTAATGTTCCTTATATATGTAGATATATTTTAGTGGTTTAGCCAGGTTACATCTGTGTGTAAAAATACTGGATCTTACATTTATTGTAGGCCTAACTTAGCAGTTTAGTACAGGTGAGTTAATTATCTTACTTGTTGGTGTAGAAGCTGTTACACCTGGTGTTGTATAGACATAACTCCACGATTCGTCCTCGCCCTGTGGACAGTCTTTAACACCATCATCGACTAGGTTGTAAGGAATACACACAGTGCCGTTCGAACTTGAACAGTTGAAGTCACATCGCTTTGGTGCTGAAATGAGAGAAGATATAAAGGATTACGACAACTATTAAAAAATTTATCTAAAAAAACACATGTTTCTGTAGGGAAAGCATTACATACATGCCATAACTTTCCGGTGCAAAATAGTGAGATCAGTGAATTTTTTTAGTGAGATTTTTTTCTCTGAATTAGTGAGAAATTTGTGAGACATTTAAAACAGACTGAAGTAATACTGCATATAACATAGTTACATTACTTTTGTGTCGTTCTGAAGCCTCTTATTACTTTGTTGGAATCAAAATTGGAGATTTATTGATATTTTAAAGAATTTTAGGGAGGTAAAAACTTACAAGTGACATCCAGTCAGGATCAACATTAAAAGTAAATATATCAAAACACTTCTATCAAAGACAAAAAATAATGATAATTAAAAGAAGTAAAAATTCAAGTGGGATGTTGATTTTAACCCAGGTTAGAAAAAAATATAGGGGATATTTAATCTTCATTTGTTGATTTTTTTATATTTTTTTTATATAGGTAATAGTGAAAAAAATTGCTTTCTTATGTTAATGTTATTTTTTATTAATAATATTCCAGTATCTAATCAAGGAAAGAATATCCATGAACTATGATGTCACAACGGAAGATGCAACTTGACGTCAAAATTAAAAGGAATTGACCAATGAAATCAGGTCCAGGGTGCTACTCACAAGTGGGTAACCCTAAATGTTTACTAATTACAGGTCCCGGGTTTTAGTCACTAGTGGTTAACCCTAAATGTTTACTAATTAGCAGGTCCAGGGTGTTAATCACTAGTGGGTAACCCTAAATGTTTACTAATTACAGGTCCCGGGTTTTAGTCACTAGTGGTTAACCCTAAATGTTTACTAATTACATGTCCAGGGTGGTACTCACGAGTGGGTAACCCTAAATGTTTACTGATTACAGGTCGAGGGTGTTACTCACTAGTGGGTAGCCCTAGATGTTTACTAATTACATGTCCAGGGTGTTACACACTAGTGGGTAACCCTAAATGTTTACTAATTAGCTGGTCCAGGGTGTTAATCACTAGTGGGTAACCCTAAATGTTTACTGATTACAGGTCGAGGGTGTTACTCACTAGTGGGTAGCCCTAGATGTTTACTAATTACATGTCCAGGGTGGTACTCACGAGTGGGTAACCCTAAATGTTTACTAATTACAGGTCCCGGGTTTTAGTCACTAGTGGGTAACCCTAAATGTTTACTAATTACAGGTCCCGGGGTTTAGTCACTAGTGGTTAACCCTAAATGTTTACTAATTACAGGTCCCGGGTTTTATTCACTAGTGGGTAACCCTAAATGTTTACTGATTACAGGTCGAGGGTGTTACTCACTAGTGGGTAGCCCTAGATGTTTACTAATTACATGTCCAGGGTGTTACACACTAGTGGGTAACCCTAAATGTTTACTAATTACAGGTCCCGGGTTTTAGTCACTAGTGGTTAACCCTAAATGTTTACTAATTAGCAGATCCAGGGTGTTAATCACTAGTGGGTAACCCTAAATGTTTACTAATTACAGGTCCCGGGTTTTAGTCACTAGTGGTTAACCCTAAATGTTTACTAATTAGCAGGTCCAGGGTGTTAATCACTAGTGGGTAACCCTAAATGTTTACTAATAACAGGTCCAGGGTGTTACTCACTAGTGGGTAACCCTAAATGTTTACTTGCTATGTTGCTTGTAAAGTGCTAGATTTATCATGACAACAGACTAAATGGTACTTACATTGTTCATCTGTAATTAATTGTTTTTAAAATACATTTCAAATATGTGACCTTCAAAGTGGGTCAAGGTCAAACTTAACAGCAAGAATGGTAACACTAAATATTCTCATACTGTACCTTGTCAATCTTTGTTGGTTTTTTGTAAGGAAAATTTATTTTTTCTCTTGTGATTCTCAAAAAAGGTCAAGGTAAGGTACATGTTATATTGAACAAGCTTCATTACGTGTTATCATTATCCCATCAAGCTATTAACCAAGTGTTTTTACTCCTGGTCTACAATGGTCGAACATCATGTGTACAAACCATGACTTAATTATTAATTTCTGTCAACATGAAAATTGTTAAGTGTTGAGCGAGTTTCTCAAGTCTGTTATTTCATCCCCGCTAATCAATCAATAAATCCATTATTTCAGTACTCAAATTTAATGTAGTTATCCAGGATTTAATTCATCATTAGATAGAAAATCATTGTTTTTATAGCACTGTAGAAACTTTCTGTCAATTCAAATTCATCCGGCGTTTTACCGTAATCATATTACTTTAACAAATATCATCAATACTCCAGACAAAATGATACGGAGGTAACTTACGAACAAACGTTGCACAGGGTTGTGGTGTGTAGGAGACTTCATCGATGGCAACCTCACCAGGTCGTGCAAAAAACAATCCACCTCGTGCTTCAAAACGGATGCCAACAGCAGATCCAGATGTGTTGGAGCCCTCGATTGCAACACTCGCCTGACGCCAACCATTGCCGAATTCTACGCCATTATCAATGAAGACCGCACTACTCTTGTCACTGACGTACACAGAAAGCTGGCCAGATGTCTCCCATTGGATATTATACCAGAAAGACACACACCCTGAATTTACATACACAAGTGGAGAGCTGAGAGAGTAACTGTAGCTCTGGGTGCTCTGGAACTTCATAAAATGTCCTACAATTGGAGAAAATGCATTTTTTGTCAAAATATCCAAACATGAACTCTTTAAACATAAACAATAAAAGAGAAGGCATATTTTCAAAAAGTGGCCAAATGCGCCTGCGTCACTCACCTGCTATTAATCTCACACTTTAACCTTAAAAATGGACCAAGGTCAAATGTATTTAATTGGACTAAATAAAGTTACAGGCTATTCAAAAGAACCTGTTTCAACATTTTAAGCGCTGACCCCAGTGGTCGTGAAAGTCTAACAAGGTCATCCAGTAGCACTAATTTGGTAGCCAGACATTCCATCAGCCTTCTGACCAATTATTATCCTTTGACAGTTGGTTATTTAGCAAAAGTCTTTTTAAGGAATTTTAATACATTTGACCCCTGTGACCTACAAATTGGGTCAATGTCATTCGTTAAACAAAATTGGTAGCCCTTTATCCCAGCAAGCATGTTGCTGGTCAAATATCATCACTTTAGTTCTGATGCTCAGGAAGAAAAACTCATAATTCTTAATCACATTTGAATGGCTGTGACCTTGAAGATCAGGGTGGGCCATTCATTTGAACAACATCGACAGATCTCATTCTAGCATGCTACTGGTCAATTATAATTATCCTGTGACTTTTGGTTATTCAGGAGAATTCATTTAACCCTTTCACCACTGTAGATCATAATGAACACATCCATATCAATGCATCGTAGAGTCTACTAAAGTTACACAGGGGTGAAAGGGTTAAATATATCAACACAAATTACCCATTTGACTATTAAAGTGGGTCAAAGTCATTCTTGATCACTTAACTAAATCTCTGCATGCCAAATTTCATTAAGTTATACCTACACCTATGTATATCAAACAGCATCTCTGATTGGATTACTGTATATGAAAAAATCAAATTGCCCAATATTAAACTTGCCCTTCACATTTAATTACTACGGGTATTATGTTGTTTACAAAAGTTTCGTGTAATGATAAATTCGCCTCCATTTAGAAGGCAAAAAATGTGAAAAATTAAACTGCAGCGAAAGATTTCCCAGTAGACAGTATATTCATAATTGTATCTGGATCATATTTCCCTTATTCAGAGCCTCTTCAGAAAAATGGATACAAGCCACCATAATAATAATAATAATAAACCAGGTTCTTATATACCCGGTATCGTTTTATCACAACCTGGTTCCTAGGTCGTCTCAAAGTGGTTCACAAATTATTATCTGTGGATATATGGCCCTTGCAACCAGCCAATATTTTTCTTAACTGCCTGGGGAGCATACAGCTGGTGCTGCCATTTTGCTGCTCACAGCAACAATTCTAGCACTGTCCAACCATGTACTCATTTAAAGCTGAGTAAACTGGAAAAGTGGAGTAAAGTATCATGCTCAAAGATACAACACAGTGCCGTGCTGTGACCGAACCCGCAACCCTTCGGTAACGAGTTCGGCGTCCTACCAATAGCCCATGGCCACCATACCTGCATTATGAGTGGGTGAAGCAGACAACATAGGCACATTAACCTTATCATCTTTACTGTTGTGTTATTGTTTTATCCTGGTATATTAATTAACATATATATTGGTTGTCCTTGTTGTTTCCCAGTAGCACCTGTGAAATACGACTAATCATTGGGAAACAAAGAATCATGTTTCCCTCACACAACGGCAATAAAAGCATAATCTATACCTGATGAAGACTCGCCAGCAGTTTTGTCAAAAGAAGGAATTGTGCCCTTGCTGCTCTTTTGTTGACTCCAATATGTACTTTCAGTATAACCACATAGGTAATGATGCTCGAAATCACAGGTAATGTTGTTGGCTGGAACACAAAAACAACGTTAACTATAAATAATCACAGGGTCAGTAATACTGGTATAATTATCACAGGGTCAGTAATACAGATACATATCACAGGGTTATTAATACAGGTATATATCACGGTCAGTAATACTGGTATATATCACAGGGTCAGTAATACAGGTACATATCACAGGGTCAGTAATACAGGTACATATCACAGGGTCAATAATACTGGTATATATCACAGGGTCAGTAATACTGGTATAATTATCACAGGGTCAGTAATACTGGTATATATCACAGGGTCAGTAATACAGGTACATATCACAGTGTCAGTACTGGTATATATCGCAGGGTCAGTAATACAGGTACATATCACAGGGTCAGTATTACTGGTATATATCCCAGGGTCAGTAACACTTGTATATATCACAGGGTCAGTAATACAGGTACATATCACAGTGTCAGTACTGGTATATATCGCAGGGTCAGTAATACAGGTACATATCACAGGGTCAGTATTACTGGTATATATCCCAGGGTCAGTAACACTTGTATATATCACAGGGTCAGTAATACAGGTACATATCACAGTGTCAGTACTGGTATATATCGCAGGGTCAGTAATACAGGTACATATCACAGGGTCAGTAATACAGGTATATATCACAGGGTCAGTAATACATGTACATATCACAGGGTCAGTAATACAGGTTTATATCACAGGGTCAGTAATACAGGAATATATTACAGGGTCAGTAATACAGGTACATATCACAGGGTCAGTAATACAGGTATATATCACAGGGTCAGTAATACTTTTATATATCACAGAGCAGGGTCAGTAATACAGGTACATATACAGGGTCAGTATTACTGGTATATATCACAGGGTCAGTAATACAGGAATATATTACAGGGTCAGTAATACAGGTACATATCACAGGGTCAGTAATACTGGTATAATTATCACAGTGTCAGTAATACTGGTATATATCACAGAGTCAGTAATACCGGTATATATCACAGGGTCAGTGTTACCAGTATAGACACAGGAAGGACATCATTAATCACAGGGTTAGTAATACCGGTATATATCACAGGGTCAGTATTACCGGTATAGACACAGGAAGGACATCATTAATCACAGGGTCAGTAATACTGGTATAAACATGATAGATACTATTACCTTAATTCTTATTTCGTAATCTACGACGTTTTCTAATCACTTACGACAAATACTACTGCTCTCATCCCTTCCGTCCCAGCAGTCCCGTATTTTATCACAAAGCGCTGATGCAGGTAAACACAATCCAGAACACTCCATTCCATCCCCACAGTCTACAACAAAAAATCAATAACAAATCATTAACATTAAAACAATAATTAATAGTGTTAATTAATTATAAGCTGTTTACTGAAGTCGTTTTGTTAGCTGGAACTTTAACCATTTGTAATCTATCAAAAAGTATAAATAAATAAATACATTACTGTGTACACAAATAACAATTACATGACAACAAATACATAACAATTTCATGACAATAAATACATAACAGTTACATGACAACCACAGTTTCATACATAACAATTACTTGACGACCACAGTGCAGTGGCATAGATTACAATAATATTACAACCACAGTGGCTCACATACGATTCGTAATATTCTTGAAAAGCATAAAAGGATCGATATACAAAAGTTACGCCTTTTTTAAATTTGTTTTTGCATTTTCAAAATTTGTTTTATCAACCTTACAGATAATCCCATTTCACAATAAGTACAGTCAAAATACCCCTACATCAGTATGATCACAACTGTAAATTGCATTTTAATAAGGATATGGATACGAGCTGTTTCAATGTATATAACAGCTAAATGTATGAATGTGTTAAACAGATTATACAGTATATAATGGGTAATGTTTTCAGCAGTTATTTTTATGCTTTTTGCAGAATGATTCAACCCTGATATAAAAGATGTGAAGCAAGTATTTCTAGTCCCATACATAAGTGATAGTTTGATAGAAAAGAAAAATTGTGATACAATGCACAACATACAGTTTGCTTTATTCACAAATCAATTCACATCCATCCTTATTTTATATATAATCATGATTTACTTTGAAATGTTGACAAAAACAGATTAAAATGTTTTATCATTTTAAAAATACCACTGCACTGTAGTAAAACTATTCTACAACAAAACTTATATGTACATGTATAAGGATAAGGGCAAAATAAAAAAGTTAAAACGTACATGTATTTGATTGTGTTAAATATCTAGGACTAGCCGGTGAAAATAGCCACAGCTGTTATACACCATTGTCCCATATCCCCTTCATTAACATTTTTCCTTTTTTTTTTCTACAAGGGTGATTTACAGACCCGATTCTCGATCAATTTGCAGAATCAAAATATTTTACTGTTTTACATTCCAAATAAAATTATTGAACTAATGGAGCATTAAGTTATATATAATGTCAGTTTGCTGAGAATCCTTCATTGCTAACCTGGAGACTCAGAGTTTACTTACCTAAAGGCTCAGAGCTTACTTACCTAAAGGCTCAGAGCTCAGAGCTTTTTTACATATAGGCTCAGAGCTTACTTACCTAAAGGCTCAGAGCTTACTTACCTTAAGTCTCAGAGCTTACTTACCTAAAGGCTCAGAACTTACTTACCTATAGGCTCAGAGCTCAGAGCTTACTTACATATAGGCTCAGAGCTCAGATCTTATTTACCTAAACACTCAGAGCTCAGAGCTTACTTACATAAAGGCTCAGAGCTTACTTACTTAAAGGTGCAGAGCTTACTTACCGAAAGGCTCAGAGCTTACTTACCTATAGGCTCAGAGCTGAAAGAGCTTACTTACCTGAAGGCTCAGAGCTAACTTACCTAAAGGCTCAGAGCTTACTTACCTTAAGGCTCAGAGCTTAAAGAGCTTACTTATCTTAAGGCTCAGAGCTTACTTACTTAAAGGTGCAGAGCTTACTTACCGAAAGGCTCAGAGCTTAAAGAGCTTACTTACATAAAGGCTCAGAGCTTACTTACTTAAAGGTGCAGAGCTTACTTACCGAAAGGCTCAGAGCTTACTTACCTATAGGCTCAGAGCTGAAAGAGCTTACTTACCTGAAGGCTCAGAGCTAACTTACCTAAAGGCTCAGAGCTTACTTACCTTAAGGCTCAGAACTTACAGAGCTTACTTTCCTAAAGGCTCAGAGCTGACAGAGCTTACTTACCTAAAGGCTCAGAGCTGACAGAGCTTACTAACCTAAAAGTTCAGAGCTTACTTACCTAAAGGCTCAGAGCTTACTTACCTATAGGCTCAGAGCTGACAGAGCTTACTTACCTTAAGGCTCAGAGTTAACTTACCTGAAGGCTCAGAGCTTACTTACCTAAAGGCTCAGAGCTTACTTTCCTTGCAGCTCAGAGCTGACAGAGCTTCAGACCTAAAAGCTCAGAGCTCCTAGCTTAATTACCTTAAGGCTCAGAGCTGACAGAGCTTACTTACCTAAAGGCTCAGAGCTTACTTACATAAAGACTCAGAGCTTACTTACAATAAGGATCAGAGCTGACAGAGCTTCAGACCTAAAAGCTCAGAGCTCCTAGCTTACTTACCTTAAGGCTCAGACCTGACAGAGCTTACTTACCTAAAGGCTCGGAGCAATTCCCTGGTGTCAAGGTTATCTCATCCAGGCCAAAGTAATAGGAAGTGTAAGAGTTCCGAAGATAGACGTCAAATCTTGCTTCTACATTTCCTGGCATGAGTGTAAGCTAAACACAAAGTATACAAATGTAGGAACATCAGCAAAACAGGTCAAAGGTCGTCAGGTCTAAAACATAGATTTCATCTTAGTAAAACTTGCAAGGTCAAAATAAGCAAGGACACATCCACGGGCTGGCAGTATTGATATACTAGAAATTGGTAATATAAATTTTCTGTCACATATTCTGGATTGCAGAGTAATAGTGTATATCTCAACTAAGGTCAACACTCAGACAGAGTTGTCTTTCTTGGCTATCAACTGTTGGGGTTTTCACAACAAAGTTATCGTTAATGTTGGAAATCTCTAGAATGTGTGGTACTTCCATGTGTTTAATGAATATGATAGATAATAATATTCAAATAATTTCTTCTGGGTTTTACAATTTAATTGTACTCCTCAAAGAAAGTGGGATATTTGGTCCATTTCTTCTTTCTTGATGCAGCTAGCTTCTAACGTGAAAAACAAAATGGAAATGACTTGGCATGGTGGCCTACAGTTAAACTATTTTACATGCATATGATCAACAGTTAAAGATGATGTGCAATATTCGGAATTTCATTTTCTAATTAGACATCAGATATATGATATCACTGCTGGCTTTCACTTGCTAAGAATGCTCTGTACAATTTTTAAATGAGGTATCTTTTTAAATGATTAAAACACTATTTAGCATCTAATATAACATTTAAAGACTTAATTTTACGTTGGTAAATATGAGATTATATGGACACCTATTACCATAACTTCCCCATCTGTCAATGTCACTTTCTCATGTCCATATATATAGGATCTTACATGAGTTTCCATTTCATATGAGATTTATGAAACGAGTCTAAGAATTTTTCAATTAAATGAGCCTCTGGCAAGTTCAAATGAAAAATTTGTGACAAGTTTCATAAATTTCATATGAAATGAAAACGAGTGTAAGATCCTTTTTGTCACATAATCAAGATTTGTGGCACTTTTTCGTGCAGACAACAATTTCATGCAACCTTGAAATGTAACAAGAGGCCCAGAGGGCCTGTATCGCTCACCTAGAAATGTTAGCAAAATTGAAGTTAGAATAGCATGCTATCACTGGAAGTGTACATGTATTACATGTTAGTCAGGGGTTATATTTATATGCAATTGGACAACATCTTGTCATTCCTAAAAGAAAAGGAGGATTTTGAAGAATTTGCTATGTTTCCCCTATTGGGCCCCGCCCCTCTGTCCCCAGCGGGGTCAGACCCATTGTTGATACAAAATTAGGTCCCCTTCACCCAAGAATGCTTTAGACCAAATATGGACATAATCCTGTCATTCCTACAGAAGAAGAAGGATTTTAAACTATTTTTCCTCTTTGGCCCTGCCTCTCTGCCAAAAGGGGATCAGACCCACCGTTTATACAAAACTGGTTCCCCCTTCTGCCAAGGGTGCTTCACCCAAATTTAACAAAATCCTGTCATTCCTACAGAAGAAGAAGGATTTTGAAGAATTTGCTACATGTATATTTCCCTTATTGGGCCCTGCCCATCAGGCCCCAGGGGGTCCAAACCCACCATTTATACAAAATTGATTTCCCTTTCAAATACAATGCTACTGTTCGAATTTGGTCAAAATACCTTCAAGAAGATGGAAATTAAAGCTATTCCTCTAAATCCCTTGTTGGGCCCTACTCTCTACTCCCAAAGGGGTCAGACCCACCGTTTACACAAAATTGCTTCCCCTTCACCCAAGGATGCTTCATACCAAATTTGGACAAAATCCTGTCATTCCTACAGAAGAAGAAGGATTTTGAAGAATTTGCTATGTTTCCCCTACTGGGCCCCTGGGGGCCACATCCACCCTTTATACAAAATTGAGTCCCCTTTGCCCAAGGAGAATCCAGACTAAATTAGATAAAATCCTTTTATCCCTTCGGCAGAAGAAGGATTTTAAAAGTTTTACCTCTATTTCCCCTATTGGGCCATGCACCTCTGCCCCGAGGGGGGTCACACCCACCATTTTTACAAAATTGAGTCCCCATGGCCTAAGGATACTCCAGACCAAATAAGTCAAAATCTACTTGGCCGTTCAGGACCAGTAGCGTTTTAAAGGAAAAGTTGACGGACTGACGACGAACACTGCGGTATGGCATAAGCTCACCATGGTCGCCATGCACAAGCAAATATGACATGGGTATATTCAACGGATAACACAGCACGTTATGTGATAAAACCGCATATCCACCTCCACAAAAGTCCATAATTGAGGAATATTTCACATGATGGCTGCAGCATATGACTGATGTAAAAAATGTACAACAGCATCTTTATTTTTTTTGTCGATCAGACATTAAATGTGTCTACATTTTAAACAGTTTCAGTTAGACCTTCATTTGTCATTGACATAAATTAATCCAAAATATAGTACATTTTCTCATTTTGACAAAAGTTTTGAAAAGTATCTGCACTGATTGCTTGTAAATTAGTGTCATTGCTATACTACAAGTATATGTCAGCGTGTTTGTGAGTATTCATACCTGTCCGGGCCTCCAAGATAATCCATGGTAAATCTTATAATCGTAATGGCTATTGTATGTGTGGTCAGCAGTTACTTGTAAGTAGCCAACATTTCCAAAGTAATAAAATCGCATGCACATGGTTTCGTTGATTTGTTTCCTCGGTGACACCAGACTTGCTGTGACGTATGAACCTGATCTGGAGTAAGATCTTGAGTAAAATCCAACGAAAGTATCTACAATATGAAAAGCGTGAAAAAATGTAACTAACTAGAGATTTGTTTTTGTGAACAAAAATATATTTCTCCCCTTAAACGCTTTAAAAGTTATGGCCCAGATACAATATTCCTGAAAACTTTGCACTTAACCTGATGATAGTGTATTGTTCATCGTCTGTGGGTGTTGCAGATATAGTGCAAGTTTTATCAGGATATCTTTAACTTAATTAGCATTTATTTGACGGTTACTATTCTTTGGGCGGAATGGTCGAGTGGTTAACACGCCGACCTGCCATACCATACATGTTTAATTCCTGCCCACATAACTCCAACAACCCAGGTGGAGTATACAATGGTCTGGGGTGGATGTTGCTGTATCTGTGCTGTAGCATTCAATTGAAATGGCACTATAGATGATAACATTGGTAGCACAGTCCCACTACAAACAGAACACAATACATCTCCAACACACACACAGCCAGACTGTACACATAGGAAGATATTAGCCAGGTGGCATAGGACTAGTAGTTAGTGCCACACTATTTTTTAATAAGGCCAGCTCCTACAAATTCCTCAAAATTGTATTGATTTATTTATATGCTAACTGTATTAATATTGATTGTATAAATTGTATATTTATGTACTGTAAAGCACTTTAGAAGGGCTTATTCTAGCTAGATAGCTAGGGCGCTACAGCAAATGTTGTATATTATTGTTATTACTATTATAGAAGGACTGCTTACTGCTAAATTACATACATACATGAACAAGCTCTTATTTGTAATGGGGACCATTACAGAAGTCTTCAAAACTGAACCAATAGTCACATTAAATGATGCTTGGATAGAGTTTACAATGCCATCATATATATATACTTGCATACTAAGTTTATGCAAAATTAGACACAGGCATCACCTTGGCGTGCACCTTTAAAAGTTTGAAACAATCAGACTTCTTCAACCTTTGACCCTGAGGTAAAGGCCACAGTGACCTAATGACACTGCATTTGCATTGCACATCATCTGTAGGTAATGCAGTTATACTGCAAGTTTCATCAAGATATCTTTAATAGTTAAAATGTTACACTAGCCTGACAAGATGTTCCTGAAAAATTTGAACATTCTTGACCTTTGACCTTGGGGTCCAGAATTTCTGAACATTAAAGTACATGGATAACTAGATGCCATGTTTTCATGTAAACAAGAAATTGTCTGTGTTTTATATAAAAAAAATATTTGTTGCCATTGTACTAACAATAAATATACAAAATTAATTGTCAAATAGAATTTAATGGTTCTACAATAAAAAATATGTCCAGAAGACTTAAGATCTCCATCGTAAAATGTTTCTATGACCAACCTGATGATTTTGTTATGGTACGTTCTGTAACATACGATGACCCAGTGTACAGTCTCTTGACTGAAGCAAAGAGATTTTCTGTCCTATTTCTATAGCCGCATTGGTACCGCGTCTCAAAGTCACACGGTATAGCACTCCCTGTAAGACACAAAGACAGTCAATGATAATGTTATAGTGGCAGTTTGATTCATTGCAATGAAATAGCACCATATATAGTTACTTTCGTCTTTTTTGTTTTCCGCAATGAGGGCGAATTTATCATGACAGCAAATTTTAGTACACAACATGAAATGATAGTAACTATACTTGTGAAGGGTGGAATTAGAATTTGGCAAACAAGGATTTTATCGCAAAGTATTCAACGGGGCGAAATATTCCACGTTTACAGTGAAGGACTCTATTTTCACAAAACACTCATGACAAACTAAAAACAAAGGCTGAACACATACTTATATCAATGAAAATATTTATAAACCAGCATATCAAGTAATGNAAAAATAACAACACTTTGTCAGGACCATGAGGCGATCATTCCTACCAACTTTCAGTTCAATCGGCCCAGCAGAACTTGACTTTAAGTTTGAAATGTAAAATGTTAACGGACGACGGACGACGACGGACGAAAACGGATAGCAATAGGTCACTTGAGCTAAAGCTCAGGTGACCTAATAAAAGGGATAGATGGACTGACTGAGAGATAGAAAATAGCCATATGATTGGAAGGACAAGCTTAAGGCAGTGTATGGTATTAATAGAATCCATCCCTGATTCAAGGTATGGATAATGTCATTCAACCCCAAGTGATAAAATATTGATCAGGAGACCTGAGGCTTTGCCAAGGGTCTCGATCCTGCTCAATATTTTATCCTGATGGTTTGAATGACCTTATCTATACCTCACATCAGAGATGGATTCTATTTCTTGCTTGTTATCTTTAACCTGTTAAAACAGCTGCTCTTCTAGCAAAGTTGTAAACCGTCCGCACATTTCTCATTTATATATGAGACCGGATGGCGATTGTTAATGACGTCAATGACCCTGACTGACCCCAAAACGTCAGCAATTGATGTCACAAACAATAGCTTGACCCCGAAAGTTCACTACAATTCCCTCGCCAGTCTGCAGGTGTTAGCGATCCAGACCAGTGGGTCGGATAGAATTGTCTAGTATGCAAGAAAAGCTCTTCTCGTACTCGGACAGAGACATCCCACGTCATACCCCGTGCTAGATTTTTGTATCTCATCTGACCTGTCTCTTGTACCTTTACGTTGACATTTCGCCAAATCTTTACACAGCGATGCATTCATTCACGTGTTAACAACTTGAAATTTATAACCTGCATTAGAAATATTCTATTTTGTCGTTAAAAATATTGTTTTGATGTTGCAAGATTCCTGATTTTGTAGATAAAATAAAATCTACACTGTGAAACTGAGATGCTAAGACAAGTTAGAGGAAAAAGATTTCATTAATCTTCAACCAAGTGAGCTTAGAATCTTATTGAGTTTTCAAAGTCTTACCAGAGATACGATGTTTACAGTTAGGTACGAGAAGAGTTAAACATAACTTTAAATCTAACCACTTACCACAGTTTTGTTCGTCCTCTCCCAGGAAACAGTCTTTGACTTTATCACATCGTTTATCAACAGGGATACAACGATCCATACAGCTAAATTCATCGCTCTCACAATCTGAAGATAGTAAAAAATATCATATACCCAACATCGTTTATCACCGTGGATATACAATGATTTAAACAGGTAAATTCATTGCTCTCACAATCTGAAGATAGTAAAAAATATCATATACCCAACATCGTTTATCACCGTGGATATACAACGATTTAAACAGGTAAATTCATTGCTCTCACAATCTGAAAATGGTGAACTTATTTAATCACATTTACAACTTATCTGCAAACCAGAAGGCTCTTAACTTGAGACAATTAGAATGCTGGCAGTTCTGCAGGGACCCTACAAAGTACCTCATCGTCTATATCTCCCATATTTGGAAATCAGAAGCCACAACGATCATTTTAGATTTCAAAATATGAGTTATAAGGTGTTAGAAATACATGTAATCCGACAAGTAACATTTTAACAAGACAAGTACTAGCATATTAAAATGGGTACTCCAGTTTCCTCCCACAGTAAGACCCCCTGCGTGCTAACATCCAGGCCAACAAGAGTGATTAATACATTAGCTGTACAAACTTTTTTTTATAATTGTTGCAAAATAAATAAAGTTTCCATTAGATATTAAAATGTCCTTACATGAGATTTTCAAGTCCCGAAAAATAACATTCCAATTATCGTAACCCAAGATGAGACCACTTCTGAAGTTGATTTTCCAATAATTTCTATATAAGGCCAAACAACTGAACTTAAATGTTTCTATTTCTCCTACCTAGGACTGGACAGTTCCCTGAAGTGACCAATACGTTGTCTACAGCGATTGCTGCTAAGTGGTCTGGCTTTTCAATCATGATACGATTGATGTTACTGTCAAGATCAATCTGAAACTGTCCCCGACTCCAGCTTGAACGTGATACATCATAGTGCTGCTGCCAGATGCTACTTGTGTTACCATTCTGATGAGTGACGTACACCAAAAAACTGGCGTTAGAGTAATAAATATTACTGTGGCGTATCGGTGATACAAAATAGTCAAACTGGATACAGGTTGTACCGGTGCTGTTGATGGGAGGCGACAGAAATTTGGCTGTCACATATGAGTTTACGTAGTTACGATCGGCAAACATGAAGGATCCTGAAAAAAAAAAATATTTACAATTTTGATTTATCTCTTATGTTGACCAAAGTGAAGAGTGTCTAGCCATATTTGTTATGCATTTATATAATATACATTAAAAACTGATGTTTCTGCATGTTAATCATACAGTACAACTGTTATATATGTTATTTAAGTTTTAAGCATTTTTTTCTACATTTTTTCCCCCTACATGTGCCTTATTGAAGCTTTGGAAAAATATCACACACATATGCTTTTTTTCTGGGAAAACAAAGTGAAAAGCAATTTTGCAGTGTCTGATATTGTTAAAACCTGCAAAAATTATTTAGTGAAGAAGCTTTAATTTCACTGATTGGGGTTCTTTTGAATAGGTTTGATATTCTAGAGTCAAGTTACCTGTTTGATTGATAGTCTAGAGTCAAGTTACCTGCATGATTGATAGTCTAGAGTCAAGGTACCTGTTGGAGTGATAGTCTAGAGTCAAGGTACCTGTTGGAGTGATAGTCTAGAGTCAATTTTCCTGTATGATTGATAGTCAAGAGTCAATTTACCTGTTTGATTGACAGTCTAGAGTCAAGCTACCTGCATGATTGATAGTCTAGAGTCAATTTTCCTGTATGATTGATAGTCAAGAGTCAATTTACCTGTTTGATTGACAGTCCAGAGTCAAGTTACCTGTTTTATTGATAGTCTAGAGTCATGTTACCTGTATGATTGACAGTCAAGAGTCAAGTTACCTGTTTGCTTGATAGTCTAGAGTCAAGTTACCTGTTTGATTGATAGTCTAGAGTCAAGGTACCTGTTGGATTGATAGTCTAGAGTCAAGATACCTGTTTGATTGATAGTCTAGAGTCAAGTTACCTGTTTGATTGATAGTCTAGAGTCAATTTACCTGTATGATTGATAGTCTAGAGTCAAGTTACCTGTTTGCTTGATAGTCTAGAGTCAAGTTACCTGTTTGATGGATAGTCTAGAGTCAATTTACCTGTATGATTGATAGTCTAGAGTCAAGGTACCTGTTTGATTGATAGTCTAGAGATAAGTTACCTGTTTGATTGATAGTCTACAGTCAAATGCAAGTTACCTGTATGATTGACAGTCTAGAGTCAAGTTACCTGTTAGATGGACAGTCTAGAGTCAAGTTACCTGTTTGATTGATAGTCTAGAGTCAATTTACCTGTTTGATTGATAGTCTAGAGACAAGTTACCTGTTTGATTGATAGTCTAAAGTCAAGTTACCTGTTTGATTGATAGTCTAGAGTCAAGTTACCTGTTATATTGACAGTCTAGAGTCAAGTTACCTGTTTGATTGATAGTCTAGAGTCAAGTTACCTGTTTGATTGATAGTCTTGAGTCAAGTTACCTGTTTAATTGATAGTCTAGAGTCAAGTTACCTGTTTGATTGATAGGCTAGAGTCAAGTTACCTGTTTGATTGATAGTCTAGAGTCGAGTTACCTGTATGATTGATAGTCTAGAGTCAAGTTACCTGTTTGATTGACAGCATAGGACGCAGCCTCATTCCATTTGTCGTTATAATTTACTTGGGACCACGGTGCTACTCCAACAAGACCGTCGGACACATTTAGGTATCCACACAGGAAAGGAGCCATCTCAAAATCACAAGTAGCTGATTGAACTGTAACAATAATTTCACAGAATTATATGTCTACCTGTTCCCACATATAATCCTTTGATCACTGTAGACCATAATGGACTCATCCAGATCAATGCATAGTAAAGTTTACTTAAGTTACATAGGGGTGAAAGGGTTAATCATCAACAATAAATAATTTCAGAACCTGGGCAATACGTGATGAGTTAATTGATGATATTGCTCTAATGCTGGAGATTGTCAGGTGTACATGTATCAGACAATAGCACACTCGCCTCTCACCAAGGCGGCCAGGATTCAATTCCACGATTGAACATGAAAAGGTATGGGTCATTTTCCTGACTATGTGGGTTTGAGGGTACTCCAGTTTCCTCTCACATTAAGACCACCCGAGCACTAACATCGGCGCAACAAGAGTGATAATAACGTGTTTTATAATTGTTGTAAAAGAATATGAATGTAATAATATGTATTGTCCAAGATGTATCTATGGTGTTAAAGTGTTAGAGTCATACATCAATTGAAGGTCAGAAGAATATTTTTTAGATTTGAAATCTTAAATGTAAAATAAATATTTTCAATTCAAATTCAAAATTGGAATTTAAAACGAATGAAAGTGATGCCTACATCCTGCCTTCATGACCTCCATCGCAAGTGAGAAAAAAGAGGCCCAGAGGGCCTGTATTGCTCATCTTCATGCTAAAAATCAAAATCAAAGGGACATCATACTGGCAAGGATTCTAACAGAGTACGTAAAGCTTCATACAATAACCATACAAATATCACCCAGTTCAAATTATTCTGACACCAGGCTAACCATTCCCTACTACAAAACTTATAAAAAACAGAACATCAAGCAGAATTAAAGCAGCATAAGTACCAATTTTAAGGACACTGGTTTGTCTGAAGACAGTTTCCATAGCCTTCTTCAATAAGAGAATTAACACCCAAGACCAAGGCCAAAAGCAAGGTATCAAAGACACCAACCAGAGACATATACATGTATATACATGTTCTAGTGTATCCTTAATCTTTTCATTTTCCCCGTGATAAGCTTCAGGTGGAGTTGTTCTCAATGGTGCAAGCATCATTATCAATCATTTCTCCCACAATTCGTGAGTGCACATGCATTCCCAGTTTTGCTAGGGAAATTTCACCGTGTCTTTACCAACATTTAAGGAAAAACAGCTCACATGTGCTATTACTGTATCTGTCGAGTAATAAGCCGATACTTAATTGGTATTAAGACCACTAATATATGTTGCTATTTGGAAGAAATGCCAACACAAGCTGTTTCATTGTCCTGTAATAAACCCATCCCCATACTTTCAGTCAGAGATTATGTGTTGGCCCCTGGGCTTATTGCAGGATAAATACGGCAATCTGAAAAATATAACCACTGGGTAGTGTCATCAAATTTGTCTCACATTTCATTGATGATGGCACAGTGCATTACATCACCATTACAACTCTGTGTGTGACAGGAAATTGTGTGCGAAAAAAGAAAAAAAATCATTCCTTTGTATAATGCAAACAGATCTCTCAACCCCTGGGAGAGGATTTTTAAGTTTAGCTCTCAGCAAGCCTCCTGATAAATACAAACAAGAGGCCCATGGGCCTTAACGGTCACCTGATATATTTATACAGAGAGTTGATTTTGTTTTTAACATGAACAGAAATATTACTCAAAGTGACAAAAAACAAAAAAAACCCACCTTATTCAATATCTAGCATACAGATTTCAGACTAAAAAGTATTTGAAACTAGCACCTCTGATTCTAAACAAGGAAAATGAAGAAATTTTAGCACACGGACTCCTTCGAGCCCCACCCTACAGCCCTTGGGGGTAGGGCTGGCTCAAAATTTTCAAAGTATCAAACTGTCAACTCAAGGTTATAATTCCAATCAAGTTATTAACATGTAATTTTCAAAGTATCATTTGCCATTATAACCATAATAAATTTTGTCAAGAAATTCACAATTTTGGTAAAGCACCTAAAGACCCTTCCATCTATGAAGAGTATTTGATTCTACCATATCTGGGTCTTGAGAAGAAGATTTTTGAAATTTCAGTCAATTCAACCCTTTTTGGCCCCACCCATCAGCCCCTGGGGGTCAGTCAGGGCTCATATGTGCATACTATCAAACTGCTACCTAATACTGATAATGCTAACCCAAATTGAATTA
>NW_018406552.1:561846-603922 GCF_002113885.1 Mizuhopecten yessoensis | reverse complement strand
ACTATTTTTGTTGACCTTTGTCCATGGAAGGTCCCTGCAAAATTTCATTGAAATTGGTTCAGGGGTTTTGGAGAAGAAGTCGAAAATGTAAATTGTTTACGGACGCACGACGAACAACGGACGACGACGGACAAAAGGCGATGGCAATAGGTCACTTGAGACTTTGTCTCAGGTGACCTAAAAACCTTACCCTCAGACTGAGATTCTTCTGTCTATTTTACACAGCGGTGATAGATTCTCTTACTCTATTGTGATTGTACTACACGTACCTGGGCAAGGACCCTCCACAACTACCACATCATCCACAGCTATATCATTTAACAGGCTTCCGATATGGTTGGCAGTGAAACTAATAACAGTTTGTTGACCAGGTGGAAACGCAATACAGTTTTTCATCCAGTTGCCATCAAGCTGGCCGGACTGTGTCCATGTCAGATCCTGTCCGGAGAATGTTCGCATAACCCGTGTGGCTGGGGCTGATGAGGACGTATCGCGGATGTCTACAGTTAGGTCGCCCATCTGAACACCATTCATGTGTAAAGCGAACTGAAGAGTCGGGCTAGGTGTATTCAAGGTGTTGATAGCTGGGAACCACATGGTTGTCCTGTCTCCTGCAGACCCTAAAGAACCTTCCACATATGCAAAGCTACCTGTAATAAAGAATTCAAGATTCATTAACTCATTCACCCTGTTAAAGCTGCTATTTGTGTGTATCCATAGACAGGCTAAGTGGTGGAAATCAGTTGAAATTTCATAATTAATGGTTAGTTTAACACATATGTTAAGTCTGTGTGTTTGATCCATATCATAAATTTGTATGTGTTTCAGTTCAGAACATTTTGACATTCTGACATTTTTTACTCATTTACCCCTGAAATTTTATAATGAACTATTCCAAACTTTGAATTGGAAGGGTTCAAATGTGTCTTTAGGGATGAATGGGTTAATAAACTGGAATTCCAAGCTCAGATATCCGTACTCTAGACAGATGATCTAACCGACTGAGCGACTTGACTAACGGTGATTGATCCAGTTTAGGTCTGCTTCGTTCCTCCCACCCTTTGACAGAGTTTTTGACCCCAAAGACATAAGAGACCCTATACCACCTTCTGTAGGTATATTTAGTTGGGTACGTACCATGCCAAATGTTAAAAAAAGAAAAAAGGAACAATGCATGGCTAGACCAAGACTTGAACCTGGGACTTCCAAATTCTGGACAGGTGCTCTAAACAGCTGAGCTAATGGTCGACGGCAATTGACCCAGTTAAGTTCACATTTTACTATAACTACATGTATCTCTCACATTAGTTAAAGATTTTACATTCCCTAGAGATTAAGTCAGTCATTTAAATCCTCAAATATGAAACCCTCCACACTTTGATTCTCTTTTTCCACATATAATCTTAAATTATTCGATCTCAGTTTTTCAAATTTACTTTGCTCCTAATTCATGAATTTTTACATCATTCTTTTGCCCAGAACAATGGAACAATAACAAAATATTTTGTGCTGTATATCTATCAAGTAGCAATGTTTCCAAGAGAATGATAACAGACCAGTAATACTACATAGAGTCTGAAGTTTGTAAAATCCACACAATGTGTACTCAACTTTGGTAAGAATTGAAGAAAGCTAATTTTTATGTTTTGCCAAAATATAAATTGAGGTATTTTTTAATACTTACCTTTAGGGTCTCCTTGAGCATCTCCTATAGGCCCAGTTTCAATAGAGGGTGTTTGTCCTTCAGCAATTTGCCATTGAAACTTTGAACCTGTTGTACAGTTTGATCGGAATCGACACAAAAATGGTTGTTCAAATCCACAGACATCCAGCAAAGGTTCTGAAAGTATACAACAGAGAAAAGTGTTCATATAATAGGGGACAAACAATAGGTAAAACATCAGTATATGGTTTGGTTTGTTGTGGTTCGTTGACAGTTTTTGTAGAGGGTAAGACACCTAAACCACTCAGCCAGTGCAGCCCTGTCAAGGTTAATGCTAAGTATCTTTGTTTTTGCTTTACTCATATTCCATTGTTCAAGATTTGCAATGTGTTATCAATTATAAAACACACCGATTTGTCAGATTTATACATGTTTATTACTCTTTACTAATGAAAAAGAAGACGGTGAAAATAAAAGTTAATACTTTTCTGGAGTAGAAAGGTGGGTGGGGTCTCACTGCAGAGCTCCTTCTTGAGCATAAATTCTGATCCTTATCATCTGCGAGCATCATTTTAAGAAAAGTTGGTGAAAATGCAACTGCAAGTTTTACAGAAGAAGTCTGTTGAAGATTTTAACAATCTGTCCCCTTATGGCCCCACCCCTCTCAGCCCCCTGGAGTACTGTCAGACCCCTGGAGTACTGTCAGCCCCATCTCGTGGAGAGATTCTGAGCCCCTCCTCAGACGATGATTACCACCAATTTTTATCAAAATATGACTGAGTTTGTTTACAAGTAACGAACACCATAGTTCTCACGGCAACAGACAAAACACAATTGCAAAATGTTCTGCTTCAATGACTCCATTGACCTGAAAAATTCAAGTCAGCTGAAAGTCAATGAAGCAGAAAATATGTAAGTCATATAGTGATCTACACGTCATGTATTGATGATTGTGTAGTGACACCTCTACGGTGGTAGGGGGTTGCAATCCATAGCACAAACACTTTTCGCTAACATGGCTGGATCGAGTTCCATCCCCCCAATTGGACTTAACAAAAGTACTGGGTTACCTGCTCAACCACATGGGGTTTCCTCCTAATTTATGACCCCTTGCACATTTCCATCTTGGCCAACAAATATGATTGTTATAAATTGGAAAACTTGTAACATACTTATTGTAACATCATAACAATTTCATTAATCAAATAGTTACCTTTACTATCTGAAAAATAAATGGTTTGTTTAACTCAAGTTACCTCCCCTACTTGGAAATACTTTTAGGGAAAGAGTCATCTTTCCCTTTCCTCGGCATCATCTCTACGACATTTGATCAGGCAAGTGTAAAAGACAGGCAAGTGTATCTGATCTGTTAAATCTGTTCTATTTATTGTAAAATATATAAAGTTTATACATATCTGTATATATGTTCATGAGAGTATAGCTATGAGATTTGCAATATCACAGAAAAAAGATTGAGGAGCAAATACCGGTAGCAAATGTGAAAAAAATCAGATTTTTTAAGGATCCCTGTACCACTGCCAAAACGTGTAATCAACTATACAGTGTTCTGAATGTTAACTCCTTCACCCCGAAGACACATTCTAACTCTTCCAATTCAAAGGTTGGAATAGTTCATTATGAAATTTCAGAGGTGAATGAGTTAAAATTCAGTAGGGCTTAGCCAGGACTTGAACCCTGGACTTCATATTGAACGTACTATATATATTGCTCTAACCGATTGAGCTACCTAGCCTACAGAAGTGTCCTTGCCATGCTGTGTATACAAAAAACATAGCGCAGTGGGACAGGGATCCTTAATTTAAATTGGAGGAATACACACTCGATCATTATTAAAGTATATATAATAGAGCCAACGTCAGGTGTAAAGGTGTACTGTGGGTTAATCAGTGGGGCGCTTCCCTTTGAGTAGGGGGTGAAAGAAAATGGATATATTCACAACATACTCAAGCGTTACCAATAAGTGGGTTTTAAAATTTATTTGGCCGACTAGTTGTCGTTTATTAAGATATTTATAACACTCACCTGGACAGGCTTCATATTTGACTACAACATCGTCAAGTCCAAACTCTCCGTTACAACCGCTGCCATGAGTAGCCTTGAAGGACACAGTTACATTGTCATTTGGAGGAAGGTCATTGCACATTATGTGCCACACGTAACCTTGACTACCAAACACTGTTTCTGTTGAGAATCTCCTGTCCGTGTCTTCGGAGTAAATTTCAACATCGAACCGTTCCACATCTTCTCCCCTCTGTCTGAAGTAATACTGGACAGACATGTCCTCTGTTGGTGAGACATATTGATAATAATTAACAGTTTTTTTCAATGAAATTAGTTTATACTGTTTCTGTTTTTAGTATTTTCATGTTTTTTTTATATGTTAGTTTGTGAACTAGAAGATGCAGATATTTTAAAAGAAGATGAAAGTCATCAGTTCTTATGGGATCTTACCTGTATTGCTGGTTGTAATTACAGGTGTAGTGAGTTTAGCCACATCTCCAACAGCGGGCTCGGAGTATCTAGGACAGAGCTGGGCACACATGAATCGACCTGATTTAAATAAAACATCATATACATCAGCTTTTTTGTTCTATGACTGTAAACATATTCTTGTCCTATGACTGTAAACATATTCTTTGTCCTATGAATGTAAACATATTCTTTGTCCTATGACTGTAAACATATTCTTTGTCCTATGACTGTAAACATATTCTTTGTCCTATGACTGTAAACATATTTTTTGTCCTATGACTGTAAACATATTCTTTGTCCTATGACTGTAAACATATTCTTTGTCCTATGACTGTAAACATATTCTTTGTCCTATGACTGTAAACATATTCTTTGTCCTATGACTGTAAACATATTCTTTGTCCTATGACTGTAAACATATTCTTTGTCCTATGACTGTAAACATATTCTTTGTCCTATGACTGTAAACATATTCTTTGTCCTATGACTGTAAACATATTCTTTGTCCTATGACTGTAAACATATTCTTTGTCCTATGACTGTAAACATATTCTTTGTCCTATGACTGTAAACATATTCTTTGTCCTATGACTGTAAACATATTCTTTGTCCTATGACTGTAAACATATTCTTTGTCCTATGACTGTAAACATATTCTTTGTCCTATGACTGTAAACATATTCTTTGTCCTATGACTGTAAACATATTCTTTGTCCTATGACTGTAAACATATTCTTTGTCCTATGACTGTAAACATATTCTTTGTCCTATGACTGTAAACATATTCTTTGTCCTATGACTGTAAACATATTCTTTGTCCTATGACTGTAAACATATTCTTTGTCCTATGACTGTAAACATATTCTTTGTCCTATGACTGTAAACATATTCTTTGTCCTATGACTGTAAACATATTCTTTGTCCTATGACTGTAAACATATTCTTTGTCCTATGACTGTAAACATATTCTTTGTCCTATGACTGTAAACATATTCTTTGTCCTATGACTGTAAACATATTCTTTGTCCTATGACTGTAAACATATTCTTTGTCCTATGACTGTAAACATATTCTTTGTCCTATGACTGTAAACATATTCTTTGTCCTATGACTGTAAACATATTCTTTGTCCTATGACTGTAAACATATTCTTTGTCCTATGACTGTAAACATATTCTTTGTCCTATGACTGTAAACATATTCTTTGTCCTATGACTGTAAACATATTCTTTGTCCTATGACTGTAAACATATTCTTTGTCCTATGACTGTAAACATATTCTTTGTCCTATGACTGTAAACATATTCTTTGTCCTATGACTGTAAACATATTCTTTGTCCTATGACTGTAAACATATTCTTTGTCCTATGACTGTAAACATATTCTTTGTCCTATGACTGTAAACATATTCTTTGTCCTATGACTGTAAACATATTCTTTGTCCTATGACTGTAAACATATTCTTTGTCCTATGACTGTAAACATATTCTTTGTCCTATGACTGTAAACATATTCTTTGTCCTATGACTGTAAACATATTCTTTGTCCTATGACTGTAAACATATTCTTTGTCCTATGACTGTAAACATATTCTTTGTCCTATGACTGTAAACATATTCTTTGTCCTATGACTGTAAACATATTCTTTGTCCTATGACTGTAAACATATTCTTTGTCCTATGACTGTAAACATATTCTTTGTCCTATGACTGTAAACATATTCTTTGTCCTATGACTGTAAACATATTCTTTGTCCTATGACTGTAAACATATTCTTTGTCCTATGACTGTAAACATATTTTTTGTCCTATGACTGTAAACATATTCTTTGACCTATAACTGTAAACATATTCTTTGTCCTATGACTGTAAACATATTCTTTGTCCTATGGCTGTAAACATATTCTTTGACCTATGACTGTAAACATATTCTTTGACCTATGGCTGTAAACATATTCTTTGTCCTATGGCTGTAAACATATTCTTTGTCCTATGACTGTAAACATATTCTTTGACCTATGACTGTAAACATATTCTTTGTCCTATGACTGTTAACATTTTCTTTGTCCTATGACTGTAAACATCTTCTTTGTCTGTTTTTTGCTATACATTATTTAGTTCGTTATCTAGTTTAATGTACATTTACTGTAAATTTGTTTCCATTATACATTCCAGTTGCTTTTAATCGTAGCTCTTGGTCTAATTTATTTTACTGAAAACTTGTTTTTAAAGTTTACATTATTGGTAAAATATAAATTATCAGACCGTACTAGAGTAAAATTTGAAAATTAAATATCTAAAATTCCAAAACAAAATAAAAATGATTGGACCAAGAGTTACGATTCCTGCAGCTTAACTAGTAAATACATCAAGTTGAAGCATTTACCTGAATAATCTTTGAAGGTGTGATCATAACTAGATCCACAATAGGACACCCTGTTCCATCTAAACTGATTTTTAGATTCCTCTTCGTATTCGCAGATATCATAAGGCTCAAAACTACAGGATGCGTAATCTGAAATGAAGTAAGTCCTATTATAGTTCAACATGCCCTAAAGCTAGTACACTTACTTCACTGAATTTTATTTTGTTTTATGCCATGTTTGCACAAACAATCACAACAATAGATGTTTATCACTAGATTTTTTCAATATGTGTGCGGATTTGCACGGGGGGGCAAAATAAATAAATAAATGGGGTGTTTTTGTTTTGGGTCACCAGTTTTGCTAATGTAAAGTTGTAATTGTCAGCTTCTAGACATTGCGACATTCTTTTATACCATTAAACATGCCAAAATCATTTTTACCTCTGTAAGGTATGTATCTATGGATCTAGAAAGTTGTCACTGGTGTTGAACTTCAAATAATAAAGTTATTAGCTAAAATGTTTAGTAAAAGCATAAAGTAAATGATTTAAGTTGTACTATTGACTTGAAAAACATTGATAGTTATAATGGGATAATTTATGGTTATTCAATATGTCATTTCTGAGCTACTTTTTCTCTCCTGATCCGACTTGGTTTCAGATACGCATGACATGTAATAGGGGTGAATGTACACAGAAATTCTGAGAATTGAACAAATGCAATAAAACTGGTGTGCAGTTCCAAACTGCATGTCTTACAACAGGGTACTAGTCAGTAGATATCACATTCTTGAAGAATATATTGAACTACAGCCAGTTTTGTCCAAGGTTTACCAGTGTTTGACTTCAACGATGTTGGGTTGATACTTATTTACTTTAACATTAGAAGTATACATGCAGCCTTAACTCATTCACCCCTGAAAACACATTTAAACTCTTCCAATTCAAAGGTTGGAATAGTTCATTATGAAATTTCAGGGGTGAATGAGTTAATATACCATGTGACTGCAAAATCACGTGACTCTTATTCCAGAAATTTGTATCCTGAAAACGACCTATTCATTGAACAGCTTACGTGGGCATCTTTCATAATCCAAAAGAATATCATCCACCGTGAGGTCCATGGTATACTCCAGGCCGTGCCAACTTCTAAACTCAATCCAGGCAGCGGTCTTATCTGTTGTTATTGGTACACATACATTGCGCCATTCGTTGTTAGTCGCAAAGTGTGAAGAAAACAGCTCACCCTGTCCTGGTAAACCGACCTGGAAACAACAAATAAAATATTTTAAAGTCCATTTTTTTTTATTTAAACCATGAATGAACAAGACTTTACTTTTGTCTCGATGTTTGTAGATTTTTTCGTAAGGTTTACTAAATATTACAAATATTGACATACTGTCTAACACGAAATGTTCGTTGCGCATAAACATTCGTGGTTTTTGTGATTGGTATTGAACCACGAATAAAAATACAACAAATTTGAACGATACATGTGTCTACAGTTTGTTAATATAGAAGATCCACGGAAGTTTGTACCACGAAATGAACTAAATAGCATCAAACCACAAATGAAAGTACGTACCCACAAACATTTCGTGTTATAGAGTATATTGAATAAAAAATGTAGAAAAGCTTGGATTTCCTGAAGGTGGTTTTTTAATATTGCTCTTTTATTTTACTTCCCAAAATAGCACATAACATAAACTGATACTGAGACAGGTTATAATATCCAAAGTATGTTATTTCAAGATCTGTTTATACGTTCGCAACAAGTTTTCCTAAATGTAAGGTGTGGAATCGTACCTCAATGCACTGTTGGTGTCAAATGACATGTATGCTTGACCATGTATACATGTATATCCCTGAATACCATAGAGCACCAATATCTCTGATGGTAGGCTAGGCCGAATGATAACTTTTGTTTCATTTTTTGTGATTTCATGTTATAGTTAACGCTGCTGTATAAATTATAATTTCTTTCTTCTGATTTACTTGCAGAAATTAATATTCCATTAAGTTTTTATTACACTTATATGTACCAAGGAAAAGTATACCCACTACAAGTTTCTGCCCAGGAAACCGATAACTATTTAACAAAACAAAAAAATCTCACTCCCCTGTGTTGATGTGGAAAACAACAAACTTTGGTAAATACCAATTCAATTTCATATTCTGTTTATAATATATGTCATACAAACCCTGCTGAGTGTGGGTTATAGCTACGTACCACTAATTTGCTTATGCTGAGTGTGGGTAATAGCTACGTACCACTAATTTGCTTCTGCTGAGTGTGGGTTATACTAATTTAATTTGCTTCTGCTGAGTGTGGGTTATAGCTACGTACCACTAATTTGCTCGTCATGTTCCCGTTGTAATAACCACTTTTCCCAAAGAACCGGAAGTGTAGGGACATGTCATGTGTCAGATTTACTGGTCCCACAGAAAAGGCACTGTGGTCTAGTTCCTCTCCATCTGAGGCATCAGCAAACATTCCTAAACCTGAATGAAAATCATTATCATTGCAGTAAACAAGCAATGTTTTATTAAAGTCTGCTCACTTCACTTTTACTTAAACATTTGTGGTATATAATCTGATCATTTTAACATTTGTGGTATATAATCTGATCATTTAAACATTTGTGGTATAAAATCTTATCATTTAAATATTTGTGGTATATAATCTGATCATTTAAACATTTGTGGTATATAATCTGAACAAGCTGAGATGTCATTGTCATATATGAAATATTTCAGCAATTTTGATCATTTCCAAATAATATTATGATATATTGTATGTTTGTATGTATTAATGCTCTTATCCTCTACTAGTATATTTTCTATATTACAGTACCCATCCCTCTGCTAAAGTTCTAATTATCATGTTATATTTCATTACTTCAACCTTGAGCTTGAGCATGAGAACGGTTTCATATATATGGGCCCTGACGTTCTAAAAACGGTAAGACCGAGTCAATTGTGTCTTTTCGTATTGCAGAGTTATCTGCTCTTGTGAGCGGGTATTGATTGTTACGTCATTAGTTTGTGTGAGAAAATTACGTCGTTTTCTCAAAAAACTATGACGTTACTCTCACAAACAAATCATGTAACAATCAATACCTGCTCACAAGAGCAGATAACTCTGCACTACGAAAAGACGGAACATCACAAATCACTGACAACCATGTGAATATGATCCAACCAATAGGATGAAGGAAACATGTCTGTCATCTAAATTTCAAAACTCCAGTGTTCCATTCTCTGCTATAGTATATATTGTTTATTAACCCCACTCCCACTATATCGTAGTCATTCTATATTCCAATGTCTTGTCCTCTCTGTTTAAGCATCCCTTTTATTTCTGTAACTGTAAGATTCCTAATATTGTATGATTACATTTACCAAAATAAAATCAGTGGTTATATTCTGTACTACTTTCAATTTGTCATAAACTGAAATGATTAAGGCCAATCAATGACTAACCTTCGAACCCTTGTTCCATTCTCCATTTGTAGGGTTTAACACTGGATGCTGTACTAGAGTCCCAGTAACAGGGTGGTACTTCTACATCAAACGGACATTGAGGGTCCGAGTCAAAGTCACAAGGCGATGCCGGAAACACTCCTATCAAATACATGCAATACAAACATTGTACAATACATTGTAGCTCAATCTGTTTATTGTCGGAGCAATTGAATAAAAAGAAAAAAAACAACCTTTATTTTCAACATAGCAAATTAATGTCTTAAAAGAGTGAAACTTACTCATTCACGCCTGAAATTTCATAATGAACTACTTCAACCTTTGAATTGGAAGAATTCAAATGTGTCTTCAGGGGTGAATGAGTTAAACTCTACAACACTATCGACCCAATTTTGATTTTCCCATCTCTTAATTAACTTACCAGGACATTCATCGCCGTATATTTCAACGTCATCCAACTGTAGTGTTGCGCTATAGTAATAATTATAATCCATTTCTCCTGCTGTAAATATGAATTCTGCACTTGTGTTGGTTACTGGTGGAAGATTCACACAAACAGACTTCCAACTTCCGTATAATTCGGGGTCGGAACTCCACGAGACAGAAGAACCAACTTTCAAACCAAGAGTGCCGGCTGTTCGGTTGCGTAATAGGTACCGAAATGAAATGCTACTGCTGGCCACTGTGGTAAATTCTGGGGACAGCAGTGAGTAGCTCTCACCCTCCCGGGTACTGTAGGAATATAGGCCAACCATACCTGGCCAAAACAAAAGTCAAAATGTATTATTTTATAGGTCAAGTTGTCAAAACTGTTTTTTGTAAATCAATTTATTCACTTACATTTTTAACAAGAGGGGTTTTAGAGTCACCTGAGTCGCGACACAATTGATATTTATGCATGACACGGAAATTCGTGAAGCGTTCCATATTTGTTTTATTTATGAGGCTAACAACTTAACAACTCCTTAATTTAAATAATTAATTATCATGAATTTGAATGTACATTATATATAACCATTCTCTATACATTGTATGTTGTATCATGTACTGATAGGCCTATATGGCCTAAAGTTTGAATATAAATCTTGAATCTTACATACAAAATGTAGTTGTTGTAATGTGACATGGGAAAAATTGCAATTATAAACTTAAGCAATTTAAGGTTAAGCGTAAGGGTACCACTTTATCAGTTATGATTGTAAAGAAGAGTTCCACTAATTTTTTTTTTTCAACTTAGAGTATTCTAATCTAATATCTACTTTTCTTATATTTGTTGCGAAAAAAGACGTCACGCGCTATGACCCTCTTTTTTATTTTCAAAAGAGGGTCATCACCCTTTTTCAGTATATCTGGGGTTGGCAGGTATGATTCTCCCTTCTATAAAGAATATGAAGCAACCAAAAGAAGTTTTTCTGATTTAGAGTAACCTCCCCTATCCAGTTATGTCTCTATTAATTTTAATTGTTTTTGCTAACTTGAAGCTCATAAGTTGCCTTCATTTCACAACAAGCTGCCCATTTTTATCATTTCTAGCCCTGTGGACTGTTGTCCTTTTCTTTCTATTGAACCTTGATATATTTGGGAAGGATTCTTTTATTTTTAGTCGCCATTTGGACAACAGACTATTTACAAACAAAATACAAAAACAAAACAGTGACGTGACGCTTCATATCATGATATGACCAGATATTTATTTCATTCGAATCAAAACCACCAATCTATCGACATTTCTCATAAACACATGAGATCAGCCTTTGACATAGTTACAACACTATACTCCAATTGGAAGTCACCACATGGGAATTGAGTTTGGTGGACCACACTGCCTGTTAGCTTGACAGCTAGGTTTTAAAGATCTAGAGGTTAGAAAGCAAATGTTTTGTTTGTCCGCTAGCAAATCTTCAAGTACATAACAATTTAAAATGCATGTACCCTTATTTGATGAAGGGAACCAGTCTCACAGCTCATTTGTTTATAATTGCTGGGGAGGTTTTAGGAAGAGCATTTAATTGATCTGTTGGAAATTAATATGTTCACCATTGCTTTATCTAATATCCAATAATACATGGTTATCAACCAATGAAAAGTGTTGTTATGGTAGAACTACGGCAACTTTACTGTTTCGGACAAGTTATGAAATTTTGTTCCCATTTCAGATCAAAGTGAATATACCTGTAAGACCTCCATTAATTTTCCCTTGCTTAGACTTAAATTTGCAGCAGCCTGAAAAACTTTTATATAAAAAAAACTGTTTAGATTTATCTCCCTTGATCTCCACTGACCATACTGACCTGTGTAAAAATGCTGCCATGGATAGGTGACGTTGTACCCACATGACTCAGTAGTGTTGAAATCACAATCAACCGTGGCATAACCTGAAAAAGGCAAAGTAAGTGTCATTTTTATTGTGTTGTACCACGGCCTTCTTGGGGTCCAATTTAGGGCTGAAATCGGGCCCTTTTCTCAAAAGAAATGCATGTTGCTATTATTTCCCAAAATGTAAGATTATACTTTGCCAAAAAATTGATATTTAGCATAATTCCGAAAAATTTCACAGTTTTAAATGTTTTATACGCCTATATAACATTGTAAAGTATGAATCATTTATTCTTACGATTTTTACTATATGATTGACAAAACTGTACAAAAATTGCTTGAAATCCATTCATTACAATTTAAATACTGTAGTTTACAACTCTGTCTATTGGTTTAACAGTAGTGTTCATAATTTATTTGGGTATTCAGTCCCATAAAATTATAAACTGATCAGATTTATCTCCCTTGATTTATTGCATCATGCAGTTTAAATTTACTACTTCCAATTACAAACCAATTATTGATTATGATTTGAAATTGTTTGCCCATTACTACTGAATATACATGTATGTCTCCCTTCGCTGAAAAGGATGATGTACAGTTAAACACAAAAAAATAATTAAATACGAAGAACTGGCACATGAATATGATATCATGTGACCATTGCTAGCATCACTTGATTTATTGAGGCCAAAGGTAAGAACCTTTTTTCAATTTTGACCCCACCTTATGTTGGTTATAAACGGCCTCTTTCGATTCACGATAGTTCTGTCCTACTTACCGCAGGTTAGCACCACTGTAGAGTAGCAGTACCGGTTATAGGAAAAATAACAGTCGTCTAGTCTGTCAGTGTAGCAGCTCATGGAGACGGTATTCTGGGCATCATACCTGTCATACCAGGTCCTAGCCTGTGAACCAAAACTGAAAAAAGGAAAACATTTAGCAATATTTTTTATGTATTTATTTGGTGATCAAATTATAAAAAAACAAGCCAATAGGGTTGAAAGACTTTACAGATTATATTGTATCATACATATTTCAGAACTACTTTTTACTGCAGATCTCATTTCAATATATTTACCATCGTATGTCATTGTCACTATATAACCCTACCAAATTCAGTTGGTATTCATATAGGCTATGAATGTAATAGACCAATCGTTGACATCATCATCATTATGACGTCATAATTGTTACATTGGATACCACTGACCCTCCCAGGGCGATTGCAGCCTTCTATTAATTGAACATGCATACTTGATACATACATTAATGATTATTTGAAATAAATGCTGAATAATAATAATAAGAGTAATTGAATTTTCTATGAGATGAACAAATTCCAAAAAATGGTAATTATAGGTATTGAATTGCTTTCAGTTGGCATTCATTGGCAATATACAAAGGCAAATCCATTTAATTTGCCTTTGTTCAGTTGGCATTCATGTTGCCTACAAATGCCAACTGAAAGCAGTTCAACGCTATCGTCACTATTTCTGCAGAGGTGGTTAAGATGAAATTGAGATTTGTCACAGGAAACCTCCATGTTACTAGCTATAGGAATCACTTATGTTTGTAGGTATATCATAATTGGTTAATTTCATGGGTAATCTTCATCCATGAATTCATAGGTCCACGAAGTATACAACAGTTTGACATAAAGAAATTCTCTGTTTGTGTGGTTACTCGTAATCCACCAATTCTTCTACCCATGAAATGGATTTGTTTGGGGGGAAAGCACAAAGTGTGATCCCCACGTAAACATTTGATTTCACAGTGTATGACGTTCCTGGTGGTGCCACGAATAGGGTTGCCTTATTTCATTGGTCGGTCCATCTGTTCAGTGCCCCAAAACAATTACATTATTAACCCTTTCAACACCGTAGACCATAATGGACTCATCCATATCAATGCATGGTAGAGTTTACTTAAGTTACTTAGGGGTAAAGTTTGAGTTTGATCAGCCCAAGGAAACTCAAGTTATCGCACGAAAACAGATTTTCTATTCATAGTAACACTGACCTTGACCTTTGACCTTCGGACCTGAAAAGCAATCCCACGCAAGCACTTTTGGTAAGGAAACACTGTATGAAGTTTGAGTTTGATCGGCCCAAGGAAACTCAAGTTATTGCACGAAAACCTCTATGCAGGCGACGCCGCCGAAATACAATACGAAGGTGTCACCAGCTTTTCGCAGGCGACACAAAAACATAAATACATGATATAGGTGTCAACCTCTGAAACCTCCAATGAGGGAGATCTCCCTCGTTCCACATTTCCAATGAGGCAGAAAGTGTGTGAAATGCAATTGAAACTGCTTTGCTCAATTTATCTTTCCCTTTTTATGTATCAAAATAACTCTAAAAAACATTCACTGGTTTAAACACACCTGTTATAATCATTACACACACTGCAGTAACTAGGAGATCATTTGACCACAGAGTATAGATTTTGAGTTTGTGTGAGTTTGGACTTGAATGAAGGAGTTTCCAGGGAGATTGGTAAATTATCGTCCAAATGTAGGAGTCTCCCTCCTAATGAGGGAGGTTAAATAGACAGCTATGACATGAGCACATGATGTAGCTTATTACATTACAGTTATCTGTATAATTAAAACAAATGTCATTGAAAAAACCCAAAATTGCAACAAGACTTGAGACATTTATCCAATGTAATATTTACAATAGGCATGCACAGATATAATTACTGATACAGTAGAAGATCCAAATTTTACCAGGATTCACAGATATAATTACTGATCCAAACTTTACCAGGATTCACAGAGATAATTAAGGGAACTTTTGTTTTAATCCTTGGCAGGAGGAGCACTTTGGAGGACGAAGGGCATGGGCTTGGGAATACTTGGCTTGGAAGAGGGTTTGCAGGCTTGGGATTACCAATTTAAAGCACAAAAGTGATGTCCTTTAGGCCAGCAAATTATTGTAGAACTGTATGTTAAGGTACTCTGATGGTCCTTCAGGCCATATATAGATTTATGTTGAAATACTGTAAGCTGCTTGTTTGTGGCACCATAAGTAAACACACAAAGATTTGCTGAATGAAAATGGACATATATTTGATTTGATGTTTATTAGGAATGTGCTCAAGAATACTTATTTTGTTTAAAAGTATTGTTTAAAAGTATAAGTCTATAAGTATATAAAATTACTCATAAGGCCACTACTTGACAGAGTCTTACATTTCATTCATAGCTAGCAAAAGAATTCCCTTCAGAGAGTCAATAGCTGATAAACTTACTCAAAGCCCATCGCCTGACAGAGCAGATCGGTAGTTGGTGCGTATATATAGGAACATACGTAATACCGGCTGCCATTGTTGATCACCACAACACGTCCATTGGCATCCTGTTCAACACCAATATCTGTAACAGAAAAATTTCAGTCCCAGACAATTATTGGAACTAAAAATAACAGCAAGTCATGGGATGATCATTTGCACCAATTTTGAAATTCTCGATTGATACTCCATGGGTTGTGGCTCACATACACTCTCTGCATCCTTGAAATATGTCATAGCAAAATTGAAGGCATGTGGCAGGCTATTTGATTGGTGACAAACCTGTTGACCAATCACTAGGCTTATACCTGTCCTTTGAAGATTACAGAGGATTGACACCAACTTCAAAGTAGGTCAATGTTACAATTACTTGGCCCTAAGATTATTTTGATGTAAACTATTCTTCTTATATCATCCCCAAGGTGGACCACGGACACTGAGTCTTCAATTTTGTAGAGACATATTTCAGGGGTAAAGAGAACATGAGTGAGCGTAACCCCTGGAGTATCCATCATGCAATTTTGATAAACATTTATTTATAAGAATAGCTTAAAAACAAAGTCTGCCTCTATTTTCATATTATTTTGTTTTCATTGAGAGCCACCTTCAAATTCACTGTTACATCTAATCCACTTAATCCTGGTGATTCCTTGATAAAATATTAACATATTTTTTTTTGCCCAATTTCTCATATTTGGCCTTTACCCCAGAGTCTGCTTTATAAAAGAACTGCATGCATGATTTATAAAACTTTAAATCCACTTTGTTCAAGGATATTCTTTCTATGTTAAAGGACATTAAACCCCCGCCCCCTGCTTCTTAGCCCCTAGAATCCTTTATCTAAATAACATTGAATTCTCTCGACACATTTAGACACTCTGTGCAACCCTTAATTGAAAATCCCTTCACTTATACTAAGAAGTAAAAGAAAAGTAGAGGAAACAGGAATATCTTAAACTCTTCTACTTATTGCTTACCAATACATACATTGTATCTTATTCGATAAACTTGGATTTATTTACTTAGAAAGCCCCAGAATTTGATTTTCAAACTCAGATGATGGAATTTGAATATACACACTTACTTAGTTTTGGCATAGAAGTTGTGCTAGGGGAAAACCAATGAGTTGTAAATGAACTTGAATTAGAAGTTCTTGGAGTTCCCATGGTTGTTGTCATATGTGACCCTGGTTCTGATGATGGCTCAGGTTCTGGTTCTGATGATGGCTCAGGTTCTGGTTCTGATGACGGCTCAGGTTCTGATGATGGCTCAGGTTCTGATGATGGCTCAGGTTCTGATGTTGGCTCTGGATTTGACCCAGGTGTTGTAGATGGCCATGAGGTACCACTAGGTGTCGGCGATGAGGTACCACTAGGTGTCGGCCATGAGGTACCACCAGGTGATGGCCATGAGGTACCACTAGGTGTCGGCCATGAGGTACCATTAGGTGTCCGCCATGAGGTACCACTAGGTGTCGGCCATGAGGTACCACTAGGTGTCGGCCTTGAGGTTCCATTACCTGGAAATATACCCGAACATATCAGGGAATGTTCTAACAATGTCTACATGCTTGCTATTATCTATAAAATCCTGTACAACTCTTTAAATTCTGAGCTAAGAATCTTTGCTGGGCACTTACACAACTTATTCATAGCTAATCTTACTTAAATCATTCAACCTTGAAATTTCATAATGAACTTTTCCAACCTTTGAATTGGAAGAGTTCAAATGTGTCTTCAGGGATGAATGAGTTAATACCATAGTTGAATGAACTACATCAATGATAAGACTGTCGCGTACATTATATAAAAAACATGTACATCCTAATACACAGGCATATTGTATCTTAATAGAGAAATAAAATACAGTAACTGTTGTATTGTAATGGTTTTAACTCATTCACCCCTGAAATTTTGATAGTGAACTATTCTCACCTTTGAATTGGAAGAGTTCAAATCTGTCGACAAATATTTCGGAATATTTTCGACATTGTTTTCAATATCTTAACCTTTAGTACTACCAAAAATTCTATAAATAGACAAAATGGTCATATAGTGGAGCTAACTTTGCTTCCTCATTGCAGTTACTAAATTTTGAAATCGATGCTTCTTTACTTTGCATTTCTATGTATTAATATATTTTCCAATGTTTATTTTTCAAAAATCAACTAATTAACAACGCATCAATTACCATTAATGACTGATATGAATGAGTAATTTCCTAGTTTGGAATTCTCTTTAAAAAAGATGCATCATAAAAAGATAGCTTTTATCCTTAATATAAAGGCATACGATCACCTACCTTGACAGGATCCTTCGGTCAAGACGACGTCGTCCAAGGCTATCATTGCCAGATATGTAGTAGCATTGAACGTAAGCTCCACATAGTACCCGTAGTACCGTCCAAACTCAACTTGATGTTCAGTCCAAGTCTTACTTTCTCCGTACTCATGGAAACTTTCATATATGGACATAGATTGATAGTTTAGTCGTGCTGTCACCTAGAAATGATAAATTGTTTAATTTGTTAAATTTTCTTGGAGCATATCATGATAAATTAGTCACTTTATAGCGATATATGTTACATCAAGTCTCTGTTCAGCCAAGGAATCAGGGGGAAAATACTGACTTACTGGAAAGCTTACCAGGTATTTTTCTTGTGATGCAGTATAACCCCGCAATGCTCTGTCTATAGTTAAACGACATTGAATGTGGTCAGTTGGTGGGCAGGTGCCCAGCTGACGCATATTACACCTCTATGTAATGATAAACTGAAATCATTTTAGATACATACTGTATCTTATATATGTAAAGTGTTGTCCAGACAATGGGATTCTTTTTTTTTATAAAATGGTTCATAACTCAGCAAAGAAAACCCTATTAGAATGAAAAATATAATGCATGCAGTGAATCCAAAATGGAAGGAATCAGTTGTGAAATTTAAAATGTATTTAATAAAGGGACATAACCCTGCTGAGTTATGTCAAAATGGAATTCAAGTTGTGAAATAAACGGTACAGATCTCCTAAGATAACAAACATATACACAAAGCCTTTTTAAATCTCTCTGGTTATAATTAATAAGAGAATATCTTTGTTATATCTTTAAAAAGGCAAAGTAAAATCACAAGCAAATTATCCCCAACCTCCAAACAAACATCGGTATCAAAAAAACAACAAAGGGCCATATTTCTGTATATATATATTGGGGCACAAATTCCGAAACAAAATATGGAGGTTGTATGTGACAATGTATTTGTGTACCCAGGACAACAAAAATAACATCCCTCTGTGAATATACCAAAGTGCAAGACCTGAATATATTGTGCGAGTCTCTGCCATTCCCTTCATGCTAACATCGGTACCAAATAAACACATTTTTTTTAAAACTCTCCCAGTAGGTAATATCCAAATTAGTTCTAAATCTGGAATATGGGCTTTCCCTCTACTACAATGTGTCCAGTGCCTGTGTGAGAAAATCTGAACTGAGGAAATTGTTAAAAAGTGAGAGAAATCAGTGTTGTTGAGTGGCGCAGTGGATAACACGATCACTTTGCACCAAGGCGGACAGGATTAATTTTCCAATTGGACATGAGAAGGTATCGGGTCACCTGCCAGACCACGTTGGTTTACTCCAGGTACTGACACAATTTCCTCCCTCTTTAAGACCCCCACACTATCATACAGGCCAACAAGAGTGATGAATATAAGTGGAAATAACTTTTTTCATAATTGTTGTAAAATAAATGAAGTTTGTATATTTTTTAATGCGTGTATATACTGTACCTGAATACGAGATGTGGAATAGCTGTAGGGGTGTATATGTGCCAAGCGAAAGCTTAAGCACTTGATGCTGCTAAATCCTTTGAAGTATTCCGTAATGCTTCTCAATGATATGTTTTGGGAAAAACTTTCAATACATCCAGCAACCATAAATTTCCCTGAAATTAAAAAAAATTCAGATTCAGCACATTAAAGGAACAGATTCAGTAGCTGGAATTAATAAAATAATTTTTTAAATTAACTGTTTAAGATAAATTCAAGTGTAATTGGAAGGAAGTAGTGAAATATTGGGGCTGAAATCAACAATTACTGGGACTTCCTAGTCGGAACTTCAATCTACAATAGAACTAAAGGGAAATTTCCTCTAGCTGAAGCTGGGACTGCAACTATGCACAATGCATATCCTTTACTCTATTCCCTCTTTTTCAAGTGTTCACCCTGAAGACAACCATAATCCTGGTCATGGCACCAACATTCAATAGGAAGGAAGTAGTGAAAATTAGCATATGTGCCTGCTGGGACTCACACCCACAGGTTCAAACTTTCTAGTCAGCCGTTGTACCGTTGAGCTAAAGGGAAATTTCCTCTAGCTGAAGCTAGTATAAGGTAACTTTGACCCATTATATATGTACCATACAAATCCTTCACACATGCTTCTCCTACCCTTCACAGGTGTGTGTCCCTAATTTAAGACTGAACTGATCAAATCCTCGGGTAAGACAATTAAGAATATCATCCCTCGGGTTGCAGCTCTGTCACACCCTGAAGAATGGGGAAGATTATATTAATCCTTACGTAAAGATATTGTTTATGGACATCTGGACCAATTAAAGGCACACTGTCTGATCTATCAATAGCTGGAGTAACTAAAACACTAATCCACAGTCAGACTTATACAATCCCTGCACCACCCACATCAAAATATCTGGAAAGGGGAGTAACTCCTGTAAAACTGTTGAACTAAAAACATGGATGGCAAACACACAACTATACTGAAGGTAACTGATTATTTTAATCAGAAAAATTAAAATCGGCCCTTAAAATAGCAATTGGTCTTGCGCTATTTTGGGTAGCCCTTATCATCATTATTCTACAGTCTTTTTTTAACCCATTCACCCCTAAGTCCTTTTGAAACCGTCCAAATCAAAGACTGGGTCAGTCCAGTTTAACTATGCAGGGGTGAATGAGAAATTAATCAGAAGTTATTCTAACTTTTTCAACATATTTGACCCCTGTGACCTTGAAAGTATGTCAAGGTGTATTTTAATGGCAGCCCTAGGCCTGTATCCCAGCAATCCACTTTTTCAAAGATGTTATTTGAAATCTGTAACATATTTGACACCTGTTACATTGAATGTAGGTCAAGGTCGTTCATTTGAATACAGTTGGTAGCCCTCTACTCCAGCAAGCTACTGGCAAAATACCTTGACTCCAATTTTTTTAATTCTTGAGAAGAAGTCAAAAATGCAAAATGTTACAAACGGCCGATAATGCACAACATATGACAATGAACAAAAATAGAAGGTATAAGGTTAAGTTGAACTAAAAGCGTTTTTTCTGGAATTATAAAGGTTCAACTGTATTGTCTCATTGTTTTACCTTGATCAGGAGACTCCACGTCCGTGATATTCATGTCTAAATAAGAAATCCAAGGAACTTGTTTCCACTGTGAAGTGGAACGTTCTGAATTTATTGTGTAGAAGCATTTTCTTGGAGTATTAAAACCGCATGTAATGCTTCGCACTGAAAAAGAACATTTCATTGGTAGTGTACTAACTAAATAGGTACATTGTATACATCCTTTTTTGTTGTATATTGTTTACATACATTGTATACATCCTTTTTTATTGTATATTGTTTACATACATTGTATAACGAGAAATTTACAGTGTAGTTTAATTTCCCCCTTTTTTTACCCTCTGTGTACGAGTGTGAATTTATCCTTACAGCGAAAAAATAAGTACACAACATTATATACGTAATAACTAAATGTGAAGGGCAAACAATTGACAAGGCGAACACTTCCTGGTATACTGAGAACATTTTACATTTTTTAATGTCAATTTTTAAATATTTTCTTTAGCCAAAAGACTTTTTTCTCCTCAAAGACGAAAGATAAGTCATCCTTACCACAATCTTCTTCATCATCCCCATCTGGACAGGCTATCAACCCGTCACAGACCATTCTATTACTAATACATAAGTTAGTTCCTCTACAGTGGTATTCCTCCTCATTACAGGCTGTAACACAAGGAGAAACATAGGAATATTTACATATCAATTAATTCTGTGTATCATTTCAATAGTTCTGCAATGGATTGTATCAAATTGTACTCTCATGTGTGTTAATGCTAACTGTGAGCTTTGGTTTAGTTCTGGTTTTTATTTTATTTGAATCCTTTTGACAACTAAGGTCATTAAAGGATGTAGTGAGCTTAGGTGTTAATAAAAACATCTCTTTCAGTGTAGGTCTTTTTCTTAATCTGTCATTGCTGACTGTGACAGCTTTGTTGTTTATTGTACTTGCCCATGTCTCCCTATAAATCTGTTTCTGCCAACAGTGAGCTTTGGTGTTTAATGTACCAGCCCATGTCTCCCTATAAATCTGTTTCTGCCAACAGTGAGCTTTGGTGTTTAATGTACTTGCCCATGTATCCCTATAAATCTGTTTCTGCCAACCGTGAGCTTTGGTGTTTAATGTACTTGCCCATGTCTCCCTATAAATCTGTTTCTGCCAACAGTGAGCTTTGGTGTTTAATGTACATGCCCATGTCTCCCTATTAATCTGTTTCTGCCAACCGTGAGCTTTGTTGTTTATTGTACTTGCCCATGTCTCCCAATAAATCTGTTTCTGCCAACAGTGAGCTTTGGTGTTTATTGTACTTGCCCATGTCTCCCTATAAATCTGTTTCTGCCAATAGTGAGCTTTGGTGTTTAATGTACATGCCCATGTCTCCCTATTAATCTGTTTCTGCCAACAGTGAGCCTTGGTGTTTAATGTACATGCCCATGTCTCCCTATTAATCTGTTTCTGCCAACAGTGAGCTTTGGTGTTTGATGTACTTGCCCATGTCTCCCTGTTAATCTGTTTCTGTCAACCGTGAGCTTTGGTGTTTAATGTACTTGCCCATGTCTCCCTATTAATCTGTATCTGCCAACAGTGAGCTTTGGTGTTTAATGTACATGCCCATGTCTCCTTATTAATCTGTTTCTACCAACCGTGAGCTTTGGTGTTTAATGTACTTGCCCATGTCTCCCTATTAATTTGTTTCTGCCAACCGTGAGCTTTGGTGTTTAATGTACATGCCCAAGTCTCCCTATTAATCTGTTTCTGCCAACCGTGAGCTTTGGTGTTTAATGTACATGCCCATGTCTCTCTATTAATCTGTTTCTGCCGACAGTGAGCTTTGGTGTGTATTATACTTGCCCATGTCTCTCTTTAAATCTGTTGTTGGTGACAGTGAATTTTGGTGTTTATTGTACTTACCCATGTCACATTTTCCTGGAGTTGCCATAATGTCGTCTATAAAAAGATATCCATGCTCTATTTTGACAGAGCTATTTTTTTTCACTGGTACGAAATCAAGACTATAGACATCCGCAGGTATTTCAACTGCAATTCTTGTCCAATAATATAAATGTTCAATTGGCAAATCCTCTAAGGTCATTCCTATGTTGGTTTTAAGTGCCAAAAAGACATTTTCACCTACAAACAATTAAGACAACAAAAATGAAAGGAAATTAAAATATTTTATAGGTTTATTAGTCATTCATCCCTGAAATTTCATATGAACTATTCCAACCTTTGAATTGGAAGAGTTCAAATGTGTCTTTAGGGCTGAATGTTACATTTATAAATTATCATATTTATATATACCTATGGACTGCAAAAAGTCTTCTTTTTTTTAGTTATCCTTGTTTTTTTTGCAGATATGCTTAATTGTTCAATTTTGCGAAATTAATTTCTTCTGCTGATTTTGATGTACAAAATTGTAAAAAATACAACAATGGCTGGTCAGCAAAGGCCTCGATCCGCGACGTACTTGACCATAACCCCCTCCCAAAATGGTCTATTTTTAGCAACAGCAACCTTGATCTTAAAACCATTTGAAACCCTTATTGCACATCTACAGTGTATATCCATGTCAAATTACAAAAACATTTCTTCAGCTTGAGGACCGTTTATATATACGTCCAAGACCTACTTTTAGTAACAGTGACCTTTACCTTAGAAATGTTCGTAAAACCTTCTTGCATATCTACAAATCACAGTGTATCACCGTGTCCAGTTTCAAATAGATTAGACTTTTCAGTTCCAATATAAAATATACTAAAACAACCCTTTGTATTCTTCACATCGTCATGAAATATGAAAAACTGAAAAAAAGCGAGCAATTTCCGCCATACTGCTGTAGTTTTACTTATTAATATATAAATACTATTATCACATAATGAACTGTGTTATCCAGTGAATATACCCATGTCATATTTCGTTGCGTATTAACCAATGTAATATGACCTATCAGCCCTGTGATTGGTTGTAAGTTTCAATTGTTCAATTGTGACATTACGCCTAGGACAGGTACATGACGTCACAGACTTATGCACTCAAGTCAAAATGGCTGCATTTTACATTTTAAAATTGCATGAAAGTTGTCGTTTTACACGCTTAATCGAAAAATCTGAGCCTCGTTTCATCTATTTCATATGAAATGGAAACTCATGTAAGATTCTATGTTTATATTTCAATGATATTGCATTTTTTTCCGAAATACCAAGACTTAAATGTGTGTATTTAGTTGCTTAAAGTGATTAAGTCATGGTATGAACTTTTCCTAAAATAATTTAACAGTGAAATAATCATGGAAAAAAAATAAACGAAATCATTCAAAATTAGAATAAAAACAACTTGAAAGTCATTGATAGTAGTTACTTGAATTGCTTGAATTGTTTGAGGAACTGTTGCCTGGAATAGAGACGTAGGCTGTGATGTAAAACAGCAGACAGGAGGATTCCGTCACATTCACAGTTGGACTCTTCAGTATAAAATCTTCATTGGGGTGTGATAAATTCATAAAGACACTGTGACCTGCAAACACAATATCATAAAGCTTAGTGGCATCATTATATAAAACAAAGTACCATCATAAAAACCAGAGGCCCAATGGGCCTGTATTACTCCCCTGTGATTGATTTTACATCAGTGACTTTCAAAGCTGGTGGAAATGACTTTTTTTAAACAGGTAAAAATGTGATTATGAACATGTGATGGGCTTTGTTGGAAGACTGGTTTACCCTACACCATCAGAACCTTTGTTGGAGGATTTAAGGCTAATATTTCAGGTCTAGATCATTCATTCTGATTCATTCTACTCTCCCTGCCCCTTCAGAAGAAAAACTAACATCATTTTTCATTTAAGGATACATGTAGTTCTATCAGAATATTATTTGATTTTTTTTTAGAATAATATTTGAAAAATAATTAGAATGTTATTCGGGCACAATTGAACTTCTATCAAAATGATGACATTAGTTTTATTTTTAGTCAACAGAAAATCAACAAAAGGGGCATAACTCCTATCAATATTAGAAATGTCACCAGAATGACAGACTAATTAAGGCCTCTTGGTGAGTCATGTATCACAATCCAAAAGGATGAATATTCGTTTATGAAATAAGGTTGAACCTGGTAATATGATGCTGCTTCAGGCGAGCCTAATGACAAAGCTTTGCAAGGCCTGCATAAACATTTGCAGGGCCACCAGATTTATACCAGAAATGAAACATTTAAAAAATGATAAACCGGTTGAACCGGATACGTGAAAGAGTCCTACTACTCCAGCCTGTGCCTAGAATTTTTAAGAATATTTCTTATCAGAGAAAGAGTGAAAGGCTTTCCAGAATGTCTAAAAAAATCAATCTTTCGAGAGGTTTTTAAGTAAAGGGACATAACTCCTTAGAAGGTGAAGATTCCAGAATACCATCCCCACGTCTTTGATGTGGGGCGTATAATCATGAAAAACCAAAATAAATTGCACCTAAAGATATATCTAGGTTATTGCTGGTGTGAACAAAATTTAATAAATCTTAGGCAAGCAGATAATTATCAGTACACTGGACAAAATTGATCAAATTGGGAATTTGAATTCGGGTATATGCATTACTTCTACTGAAATTGTTTTTCATCCAGAGTTTAAACGCCAGGTAACTGATGACGGGACATTATAGACCTATCCTCACCACCTTTTACCACTCAATTACTTACCACTGCCTTTTGTATGATCATAACCTTGTATTCTCATCACGTTTTTGGCGGTTAAGTCATACCCACACGAGTAACCATCTTCAAAATCACAGGTAAATGAAGGGTTGGGAACTGCAACATAAAATACAGTGCAAAAATTATCAAACTACATACAAATACAACTTTTTTATGCTTTATATGTTCGGATGAACCAGGTATATTGTACTTTGAGATTGATATTTATTTACTATCGGATATTTTAATGTTAACTCTTAAATGTTACTCATCTGAGTATTTCTTACATGCTCTGTTTCTTTTTCCTTATATTTCATTCACACATATAACGCGACTACATTCATATTGTAATCATTTGAAGAAGTTGCGATAGAAGAAGTTTTTTGTACTTTGTTTATAACGTCATTATTTTTGACGTCTTAAGTATGTGTACTCTATTTATGACATCACAAATAAACTCAGATCGCCTGAAGAGCCCGAAGAGGGGTTAAAGTAATAGCGAGATTTAGTCTTTGGTGATTTGTTTTATTTATAAATATGTAGCAGGGATGAAATTTAAATCTTTATAAAATTGCTATAATAGTGTTAAGTTATTATTTGTGTTTGTATCGTGTCCATTTAACAAAGAAATTACCGTGTCCTTGTATCGTATCCCATGTTGTGATCCTAAGTTGTACAGGTAAAGCTAGTGTGGTGTTTTGCTCGTTACGTATGTTGATACATTGGTGTTCCATATAGTGTTGGTTGTATAGGTATAAAGTTGTGGATCTGTTTTGATTGGTTGTTTCTTGTGGTCAGTTTGGCGTGTAATTCTTTGTATCTCTTGTTTTTGTGAGTTAGTACCTTTTCAGGACTCAAAGTAGACGGATGGACTTTTGAATGTAAGTGTTGTCTTTGATTACGGTGTGATGAAAACCTATTTTTTTATTTAAAAGTGTAATTAGTGTAATAACTAATGAAGTAAATATGATTTATTATTTATTAAATTAGAAATCATGAATATGTATAATTTTGGATTTTGTATGAATTGCAAGGTTGGCTTTGTAATATTGTTAAGGTCATGTAATCTTAATATATCGAGGGAAAGGTATGAAATTGATATATTATCAAGTTGTAAAAGAGTTTATGTTTAATTTAGTACAGTTGGTATATATAGTTGCTGTAGATCTACGATCGACTTTGATGCACTTATGTTTATGCTATATCGATCTAACTTATTAATAAATGTAGTTGTAGTTTTAATTCACATTTTCAAAAGAGGATTTATGGAATTAGTACAGTTGGTATATAAATAGTTGCTGTAGATCTACGATCGACTTTGATGCACTTATGTTTATGCTATATCGATCTAACTTATTAATAAATGTAGTTGTAGTTTTAATTCACATTTTCAAAAGAGGATTTATGGAATATAATCTGTAATATATGTTTACTTTTGTATCCAGTCAGATGTTGTATCGTAAAATATATTGTAAATCTGATGAAGCTCTAGTTGAGTATAATGGTAAAAATGATAGAAAGTTTGTTGTAAGAGTTATTTCCCTTGCATCGATAATGTGTGCTTGTGTGTTTTATGAATGTCTGTAGTTTGTACTGTACTTGTTACAGGATTTGTCATCGTCTACATCATGTCGAAATAAATGACAGATGAACAACAAGAGTTATATCTGTTGAATTTGATACACAGTAAATATAGAGCCCCTGCCACAAATACATGTATCAGCAGGCACTTTAAGCCCCCTTTTTTCTGAGGTTCTAATTTTCAATATTTTCAGGGACAATGTATTTCTGCGAAAATATGTAAGAGCTAAACTCTTCTCAATGATAAAGGAAATGATCGTGTGAAACACATAAACCCTTATTAAAAATAATTGGTACTTCTAGTGAAATACTAAGCCAACATAATTGCAATTTCAAGACAGCTTTTCAGTAATCAGAATAAATCAAATACATGACATTAATTATGCATATATGTCAACCTCTGAAACCTCCAATGAGGGAGATCTCCCTCAATCAACATTTCCAATGAGGGGGAAAGTGTGTGAAACACAACTGAAACTGCTTTGCTCAATTTATCTCTCCCTTTTTATGTATCAAAATAACTCCAAAAAGCATTCATTTGATTCAGACACACCTGTTATGATCATTACACACACTCTGCAGTAACTAGGAGATCATTTAACCACAGGATGTAGATTTTGAGTTTGTATGAGTTTTGACTTGAAATAGGGAGTTTCGAGGGAGATTGGTAAATTTTGGTCAAAATTAGGGAGTCTCCCTCCTAATGAGGGAGGGTTGACAGCTATGGACCAGAAGTTATGTTTTTGAAACATCAATGCTGAATATAAATGTATATACATGCATGTCTTATTGAATACATACAAATGTAGGCCTTCTATACTTATAGTGTAAGAAACACCTACTGTGTTCAGTTGGGACAAATGATATCTATTGGTCCCTACAATGTTAGATTTAAACAGTCACAGTTGTATTATTGTAATGGGCCTGCAGTGTTTCATTTAATCAAGATTGGTCCCTGTAGTGTTTGGAGGCTAACAAGTCAGTTTTAATAAATTACCATTTTTCACAATCAAGGTCATGTGGTAAGTTGTGCTAAAGTCTTCAAACAGTTTTTAACAATTAGTGAGCCCTTAAGCAATGATACTACTCAAAAAATGACTGTGGTAATAATTTGTGAACCGCTTTGAATGACCTATGAACTAGGTTGTGATAAAGCGGTATATGTAAGAACCTCAAATTATTGTTATAGAAGTCTTACCACACAAACTGAGTTCCTCATCATCCCCGTCCTCACATGTCGAGTTTCCATCGCATGTCAGTGACATTGGTATACATTTAGTCCCTGAGGCACATGCAAACATGTTGGCAGGGCAGGCTTAAACAAATAAAAGTCATATGAAACACAGAAGATAAAAACATATTAAATTCCAAGAAAGTCACTTTTCTTAATAAGAAAAATAAAATTATAGCATTAACTTCAGATTTGATTCCGTAAACCAGTGATCTCACCAAGTTTTGAATTGGATGGCCGTTTGAATGTTCATTTGCCATAGCATGACCTAAAAGCAGTTTATGTGTTCACAATTTTGACCAATCACAGCATCTTTATGTTTTATTACACGTGTATACTGCAATATATATGACATAGTAAAATGAGCCAGTTAATTATGTGATACACAAGTGAAAATATCAGTATATTCTGCTATTCGAGTGAAACATATATGGTAATCGATGGTAAACCATTAATTTTTTTATTTTTATTTAACAACAGACTGGGTATTCTGGGGACAACATAGGAAATAATGAGGGTAATATGTTCTTGACATGGTAGACTCAGTATTTACTTACCAATGCGTGGACAAGCGCCAGGTGTAACAACCACTTCGTCTATTCCGTACTGGTAATCGTAGTTATCATTGGTCACTCCGATGTAGAACCTGAAGGAGGACATATTCACCGGAATCTGGACAGGTGACCATTCAGTGTCAATGGTTGTGTGATAAGCTAGAATTGGGGCCGTACCTGGTGCCGCACTGACATCTTCCTGCAGGTATACCAGGAGCTTACCCTCCCCACCATAGCCAGGGTTTCCTGGGCTCATCATGTACATAAACGCGAGGCAGGAAGTAGGAGTTTCCATAGAGACAACAGGTGACAGCATCTCGGTCAAGTTACTTTTGGTACTGGACCTTGATCTGAAGAACAGATGAGATCCTGAAAAAAAAATCCATTATTCAAATTTATTTATTTAAATTAGCCCTATACTCTTAAAGTTCCATGTTTATACATGAATAAAAGATATAAACTCAACTGACTTTACAACAATTTTTAAACTAGTTTCAGAATCTTACATTAATCACACTTGTTCACTCAACTGGAAGTGCGCACAAGGTCTTATTACCAGAGGTTTTACCTGACAAAGTGATATTGACTGAGACCAAGTCAAATTTAATATCACTTTCTCACGGGCAGACCACTTTCTATTCACCAAAATGAAGGTATTTAGTTGTTATGTTAGATGCTAAATAATGGTTTAATCATCAAACAAGATGAAACGTAAGACAGTTGTAGGCAGGAAAGTATGGCAGTTGGCTGGGAGCATTGTGACATTACAATTGAACTGAGGCCATAAAGCAGTAACAGTATTAACTTACTGTTTCTAACAGTAACATCTAACTAATATCACAAATCACCGACCTCCAAGGGATTATATGATCCAACCAATGGGGTTAAAGGAAAAATTAGTGTTATGTAATATTATGAGAAAATTATAAAAACTCTTAGTTCTAAAGTAACATAACGGATTTCAATTTTTTAACTTATATCGTCCTCCATACCTCCAGCATGTGATCCAGGTTGTATGGTCCAACCATCTTCAAGCCAGTAGCCACAAGATAAGTCATTAAAACTACAGTTGGCCGAGGTTCCTGAAAATCAAAGTCAAACCTGAATAAAATGCTTCTTTGACTGCATGTGTTACCAATAGTTACCATTGACAAATTTAAAGGTTCCTTTTACTAAACATCCCCATACCACTGCCAAAAACTTTACTTAAGTGTTGGGAATCGTTTCTTTCAGGCTGACTTTAGCTTTGATAAATCGTTTCTAAAAGGAAATCATATATATATATACCTCATGGAACTTTTATAGTGAATATATATGTGTAGCAAAACAGGACTGGCTTGATTATCAGTATGCCATTTGGTAGGGCAATGTTCAAAAGATAAGATGATCCCCACCGGGTTTGAATCCTGGTCTGGCCATTACATTTTTCTTTCACAGATACAGGCCATTACGAAATATAGTATTAAAATGTTATGACAGGGTAATCCTCTTTACCCTAGGCAAAAATATCATTCCTTGACTGAAAGCTTGGACATCTCTGTCTAATCGGGTAGAAGCCCTATCCCAATCAGTTACATGTTATAGATTTTATAAAAAAAAAGTTATAAAAGAATGAATATCATACCTGAGCATGCGTCATCTTCTAAGCTTACAGAGCCCACAGCCACGTCTCCCGTACGCATATATCCTTTTTTGGACGAAAACGAGAATCCTGGTGAGGTGTTTCCGCTCGTAACTGTACAGAAGGTTCTCCAGGAATCTATGCGATAATCCTTTTGTCTCATAACCATAGACTGATCTCCAATATTAAACTGGAGTTCTGAATCTCCTTCACCGTAAAATTGATACATCACTTTGATGTGCTGTCCCGCAGTAAATCCAGCCGTAGTATTGAATTCGACCGTTGTTATGTCTCCTGGCTCACCGTAGGAAGCATCAGCATACATAACATTAACTGGAAAAATAGGCTTATATTTACGCAGAATAAAAATTAAGCACAATCAAGATTTCGGAATAGTTCAAATCAAGCGCTACACAAAATGTTTATGAAATGGTACTTCTTCAGACTTACAATTATGTATATTAAATAATATGTTTTGTTTCCTTCCCTTAATATTTGTTGTTCAATATATCATTTTTTTCATTTAATTTTAACATATATGACGTCATGTGACAATGATCTGCACCCTCATCTACCTTTATGACGCCATGATTCAGGTTTGTAGTTATAGAAAAGATACATGATCAGCACCGAGCAGATTAAAACTACAAAGTACCTTGCTGGTCTCCTGATGAATTGTTAGACGAGTGATTGTAACCTCGAAGCTCCCATTGATACTCCTCGTCTTCCACGCAGGGAGACACGACAAAGTCACACTCAAATAAATTGTCAAAGTCACAGAATTTGGACTGCATGATACCCTCTGCCAGGAAATTAAAAACGTCATTAAATATGTATCAAATTATACGTTATATTGTACAACAATGCTACTATGGTAATAATTAACTTTGTCATGCGCAGAACACAAACAGTAATAGAATGTAATATCAAAGTTTTACTTTATAAAAAAATTCCTTTCTTGATGCACATCTAAATATGATGTAATCTCACTGTGCCAAATAACAAAAAAAATCCAACAAAGAGTTAAGGATGAGATGTGCTAATAATGTTTCTGGAGCAGAAATTTAAGTTTTTAAGGGACATAACTCCAGTGTAAACAGTTGAATTGCAATTTTTTTTCTTCATGCACTTCAACAGTTCAGGAAGAGTTGCGCTTACAAGGATCATGAACCGATGGATGGATTCACAGATGTATGGACAGGACGGTGATTGAGGGGGGTATTAAAACTTGATTCTATGTGGACAGATTGGCACAGATGCTGCACCACATAAATAAGGTCACCTGCCCAGTTATACTGATTGAGCCCTCTCAACCTCTGTTTTTTTTCATGTAACCAGAAAACAACCTTGTCTATTATCAAAACTTGGAAGGACTCAAGGGCCATTTTGATTTGTTACAAAAGAAACATTTTTGACAGGTTTCTTTGCTATGTGGTCAACTGTAGCTCTTATAGTCTGGTAGGTATAATAGATTTTATTTTATTTTGAAATTTTAGATATAAATTTCAGTTTTAATGTTTTACATTATCAATCAATTTTAGATACTTTATTTTGAAATTTTATATCATCAGTGTGATAATGTAAAAGCAAAATAAAATATCAGAAATTCAAAATGCAATAAAATCGGTTCTCGCAGCTATAAGGTCAATGTCATCATCGAAGAAAAAATGTTTGAAATGTAATGTACAAAACATACTTACACCTGTCCAAATGCGCAGGTAAAAAATGTTTGACATGTGAATAAATTAGTACTTACTCTGACACATGTCTTTGCTCATTTCAACATCATCCAAATAAATGTATACAGGTTTGTTTTGCTCACGCTGTTCGTGTATGAAAACAATCGAAACATTTCCCTGCAGCGAGTCGAGACTGACACACATGAATCGCCACTCATCCGTACTGGACTTTGTCATCACCAGTACTTCCACTAGGTCTGAGCGGCTGCTTTGGATGTAGTGCAAGGTGTTGTTTTCTTGAATATCCTTTCCATAAAGAACTCCCACTTTAAACACTGAGTTACCTCCCTTGGCAAAGAAGTAAGAGAAACTTTTGTAGTTGGTCGCATCAAAAAATGGTGTGACTAACCATGCTGCTTGGCCTTGTCTAATGTAGGATCCATCAATATAGGACAGAAAGGCTGAGCCTTGGGGGAAAAAGCAGAATAGTTTTTTAAGCATGTGTGAGAAAAAAATATGTCGACACATTTGGATATTGCTACATTGTATTAATAAAATTAGAACATCAGCAATTTCATTTCTATGGCTCAAAAGGACTTGGGATGTTATGGGTCATTTTTGGCCTCATAAAAAAATAAAAAATAAAATTGAATTTATTTACCAATTTCTGTTATAAACATCATATTGGTTAATTCAATGGGTACTTCCCAGTACAGGTTTTTTCCAATGGGCATGCATACATTGTAGATGCCCTGACATAGCAATGAAATTGCATTGCTTTGTATGCAGAAATAGCCTCCACAAATATTGTGACAAACAAAAATTCCTTTTTACAAATAAATATGTCAACTATTTATTTGTTTGTTGGAGGCTTTTAAAACTTACCGTACATTGTATCTCCTAAACCAGTTGTCAAATGAATTTGAAATTTCATGATTGCATACTTCATTTATTCAACTAATACATTATCCTCAATGAGGCCGGAAATGACCCATAACACCCCTAGTCCTTTGAAGAAATAGCTACTATACTGCTGCAGTGTTCACATAAAGATAGATCAACTTATAATAATAATACAGCATAATTCTTTTTTCACAGTAAAATGAGACTTAGCAGCTGGTATAACAAATTTAAATTGTAAAATTGATTTTTTTAACAGCATTTGTATATATATTCAACAGTTGGTTTTCAAGCGATCTGGGTCAGATATACAGCTGAATACACAAAATAACCTAAAAATAGTTAATTTCGCATATCATATCCAATTTTACAAAATATGTCACTCAGTATTACTTGGGTGTTGCCTGCTGTAAATTAAAAAAAAATCAACAAAGAACCATAACTCCATAAAAAAGGGTTGAAAAAAAATTACCTGGATGCACAACATAAGGAGGTAGTTATCATTTCTGGAAAGTTTCGTTGAAATTGGCAGCATAGTCTTGGAGGAGTTGTCAGGACAAGTATTTTTTAACAAAGGGCCATTACTCAAAAAAAGGGACAGATTGAAAAAATAAAACCTGGATATACATCATCATGTGGTAGTTATCATAGGTGAAAACTTTCATTGAAATTGGCCCAGAAGTTTTGAAGCTTTAACCTTTCACCACTGCAGACCATAATGGACTCATCCATATCAATACATGGTAGAGTCTACTAAAGTTACCTAGGGGTGAAAAAAGGGTTAACAGAGGTTCGGTGTGATATACTGTGCCAGCTGGTCTGACTCCTCCCAGTTAGACAACTCCTAGCCACAGTGATGGACTCTATGATGGTCTCTGTAGCCCTTCATGTCTTGGGTTTAACAATATAAATTCATGTAAAAGGTACTAATTATTAAAGTTCTTGATAAAATTCATCACCTCCTTTTTGTGGGCTTGCCTAATCACTTACCTGCATTAGCTTTGTCATCTGAATCCATGCTTGTGTGATCACGGTATGGTGAGTAATACATCATCGTAGGCATAACTCGTGTCCAGTTAAACCCGTAGTTGTAGCCATTGGTAACGGGCACATAATCACAATTAGTCTCGTCAAAGTCACACTCAATTGGTCCTGAAAACAACCCAAATATATTTATCATACAGATGTCGTCTTGAGTGGTGAATCATATACAGAGTTTTCTCTGTTAAGTCATTCACCCATCAAGACACATTTGAACCCTTCCAATTCAAAGTTTGGAATAGTTCATTATGAGATTTCAGGGGTGAATGAGTTAATTATTTTCTGCTCAATTCAGATTTTGTCTAAACTGACCAAGAAACCAGCACTTTATGAAAATAAATGTGCAAAAAAATGAAGAGAAAAATAAAAGATTTTCGTCTTTCATTGTAGAATTGATAACTGTATAAGTGTTAAATCGTTTTAAATCGATCACAAGGCTGACATTTTTGCATCAGCAATAATTCTGAAATCTAAATATTTTATAAATCTATAGTATATAAACAAAATCTTTTCATGTAAATATATTAAACTTATTTTACTCAACGCAAAAAATGAGTATTTCCAAACAGTGGAAAGTTTCCACTTTTACAGCTAACAGAGTACTTTATAATAGGTACCTGGGCAGGAGTCTCGACTCACTGCAACGCTGTCAATACCCATATCACCCAGTATTCCGTCACCACGCGTAGCAACAAAGGACAGCGACAGCGAGGTTCCTTCTGAATAGCTCGCAAGACTAACGCAGGTCTTTTTCCATTCATTTCCCACTTCACCCGACCCTGACCATATGGTCACGCTGTTGAGGTTGGCTTCTAGGCTACCAATATGATCGCCATACATGTGAGAGTAGAATGACAGGGACTTGAATCCGTTCGAAAGGAATGATGGGAAAGATAAAGTCGCCACATCGTCTTTGTATCCCTTAGATGCTTCCACATACATATAGTAGCCTAGGGACAAGATAGTAGCAGAGAATTTTGATATTCAAAACATATATTACAGACAGAAAAAAAAGAAATTAAACAAAAGAAAGAGAAAAAGCAGAGTTTTCATATATGTGGTTGTAGTTCTGAAATAACTGTATCTACGACATTGCTTGAAAAATATGTAGATTTAATCATAAGTTGAAAGGTTGCAGTATGTATCACAACCAGCAGGACCCGAGTCAGGTGTGACAGGTAGACAAGGTTTTATTTTTACCTACCTAAATCAATCTTTATTTCTGACATCCTTTCTTTCTGACATAACAGAGGTTGGGGAAAATAACTGTTTCTTTCTAACATATCTCAATTTTGACCTACCTACATTAATGTTTCTTCTGACAAAGCTGAGTAGAGGGAGACAACCTTTCTTTAAGACAGACCTGAGTTGAGGGAGACAATCTTTCTTTTAGACATACCTGAGTTGACTGTATCTACGACATTGCTTGAAAAATATGTAGATTTAATCATAAGTTGAAAGGTTGCAGTATGTATCACAACCAGCAGGCCCCGAGTCAGGTGTGACAGGTAGACAAGGTTTTATTTTTACCTGCCTAAATCAATCTTTATTTCTGACATCCTTTCTTTCTGACATAACAGAGGTTGGGGAAAATAACTGGTTCTTTCTAACATATCTCAATTTTGACCTACCTACATTAATGTTTCTTCTGACGAAGCTGAGTAGAGGGAGACAACCTTTCTTTAAGACATACCTGAGTGGATGGCGACAATCTTTTTTTTCAACATACCCGAGTCAGGAGGAGCTAAACAACCTTTCTTTTAGACATACCTTAGTGGAGGGAGACAACCTTTCTTTCAGACAGCCCTTAGTTGAGGGAGACAATCTTTCTTTAAGACAGACCTGAGTGGAGGGAGCCAACCTTTCTTTCAGACAGACCTTAGTTGAGGGAGACACCCTTTCTTTAAGACAGACCTGAGTTGGGGGAGACAACCTTTCTTTAAGACATACCTGAGTTGAGGGAGACAATCTTTCTTTTAGACAGACCTGAGTTGAGGGAGACAATCTTTCTTTAAGACAGACCTGAGTGGAGGGAGCCAACCTTTCTTTCAGACAGACCTGAGTGGAGGGAAAAAACCTTTCTTTTAGACATACCTGAGTGGAGGGGGAGAACCTTTCTTTTAGACATACCTGCGTGGAGGGAGACAACCTTTCTTTTATACATACCTGAGTGGAGGGAGACAACCTTATTTTCAGACAGACCTGAGTGGAGGGAAAAAACCTTTCTTTTAGACATACCTGAGTGGAGGGGGAGAACCTTTCTTTTAGACATACCTGCGTTGAGGGAGACAACCTTTCTTTAAGACAGACCTGAGTTGGGGGAGACAACCTTTCTTTAAGACATACCTGAGTTGAGGGAGACAATCTTTCTTTAAGACAGACCTGAGTGGAGGGAGAAAACCTTTCTTTCAGACAGACCTGAGTGGAGGGCGACAACCTTTCTTTTAGACATACCTTAGTGGAGGGAGACAACCTTTCTTTTAGACATACTTGAGTTGAGGGAGACAACCTTTCCTTAAGACATACCTGAGTGGATGGCGACAATCTTTTTTTTCAACATACTGAGGGAGACAACCTTTCTTTTAGAAATATCTGAGTGGAGGGAGACAACCTTTTTTTTAGACATACCTGAGTTGAGGGAGACAAGCTTTCTTTTAGACAGACCTGAGTGGAGGGAGAAAACCTTTCTTTCAGACAGACCTGAGTGGAGGGAAAAAACCTTTCTTTTAGACATACCTGAGTGGAGGGGGAGAACCTTTCTTTTAGACATACCTGCGTTGAGGGAGACAACCTTTCTTTCAGACAGCCCTTAGTTGAGGGAGACAATCTTTATTACAGACAGAAAAAAAAAAATTAAACAAAAGAAAGAAAAAAAGCAGAGTTTTCATATATGTGGTTGTAGTTCTGAAATAACTGTATCTACGACATTGCTTGAAAAATATGTAGATTTAATCATAAGTTGAAAGGTTGCAGTATGTATCACAGCCAGCAGGACCCGAGTCAGGTGTGACAGGTAGACAAGGTTTTATTTTTACCTGCCTAAATCAATCTTTATTTCTGACATCCTTGCTTTCTGACATAACCGAGGTTGGGGAAAATAACTGTTTCTTTCTAACATATCTCAATTTTGACCTACCTACATTAATGTTTCTTCTGACGAAGCTGAGTAGAGGGAGACAACCTTTCTTTAAGACAGACCTGAGTGGAGGGAGCCAACCTTTCTTTCAGACAGACCTTAGTTGAGGGAGACAACCTTTCTTTCAGACAGCCCTTAGTTGAGGGAGACAATCTTTCTTTTAGACAGGCCTGAGTTGAGGGAGACAACCTTTCCTTAAGACATACCTGAGTGGATGGAGACAATCTTTTTTTTCAAAATACCCGAGTCAGGAGGAGCTAAACTCCTTCCAACATACCGAGACAACCTTTCTTTTAGACATACTTGAGTTGAGGGAGACAACCTTTCTTTAAGACAGACCTGAGTGGATGGAGACAATCTTTTTTTTCAACATACCCGAGTCAGGAGGAGCTAAACTCCTTCCAACATACCGGAGTTGTAAATTACATGTAAGGCAACTTTTTTTTTCAACATAGCTGAGTTAGTGTCAAGGGGAGACAAGGTTTTCTTCAGACCTACCTACATCAGGAGCTAACCCTTCTTTCCAAACTATTCCTCCCCTTTTTTCTAAACTATTTAAGACCGCAAAGACAATCATTCCTTTTGACAAGTTTTTTTCTGATATAACTGAGTTAGAGAAGACATTCTTTGCTAAAAACCCAAAGTTAGGAAAGACAACCTTACCTGCTGAGGTCGTAAAGAAAACGGGTGTTGTCGGTTTTGGAGAAGAATATGAGCAATAGCCAGAAGATATCTGAATTTGATCCAGGGCTATATCACTTGTGAAGCTAGAACCAGTGTATGCCTGTATGGAGAGCTGTATATAAACGAAAAACAATATAATTTCTTTAGAGTATCTAACGTTTCACACAAAAATATACTGCTGCTTCACATTGCTACGCTAATGTAGCAGTCACGGTAATAGAGTGGAAATATCACACAACTCCAAGGTTTGTCCAATGGATTTATCACCAGAATAACGAATAATAAACCCTATAATATGAAATACACATACAATTAACACATGTTCATAGTACGCTCACACTACATTCACTCCGTCATTCCTATTGAACAGTTCTGTAAATAATTACATGTATTCCTTATGAAAAATTACAAAAATATCACACAAAACTGTTTAGCAAAATTCTAACAATTCAAAGAATTAACCGTTTTACATATTTCATTCTTCATAGATTTGTCTTACCAGGTATATTCATAAATTTGTCTCTAACTGTACAGCTCTATTTCAATAAAACATAGAAAAACACATACAACAAGGCTACCTCTTCTACACATAAACTATAGTCATTTTAATTACAAAGCAAATGTCATAATGCAGTATTCTCTAACACATGTCATAGATGCATTTATCATATACTTGTCCGTGATATAGGTTATTTTGCATGTGTGATATACTGATAGAAGTTAGCTATGCATAGGCCATATCCGCGCAGCATGTGCCATATCCATTTTACTTCGGGTTCAACACTTTTCAGAAAAATCACACCTCAAAACTTGCAGTGTATATATCCTTCTTTATTTTGCTTTTCTGTTTATTGTGTTTTATTTAAGGTAGAATGTGATTATATAGTTAAGCTCCAGAAATACACATTTTCTGCGTGTTCTATTTGTTATTGCAATTTTTTTTTAATCATTTTATAGAGCACTGATGATAAAAAGGTTACCCTATGATCATTTCTATATCCTATTCCTATTCAGCCTGTCACTCCCATATCTGCCCATGGGGCGGAAATGGTCATGATGACCTCTTATCACGTACATTGTACCACACAGCATTTGTGTGATCAGAAATTGACATTGCAATAAACTCTTTTAACAATAGCCTGATTTTGTGATACTCGTAGCAGTCATAAGATTTCATTGGGAAACAGTAACTAAATAAATAATCATTAAATAAATACTACATTCATTAGAGTATATGTGTGACAGTGCCTAGGGTCACCCCGAGGATATCACTGTCACCCAGGGCCAAGCTGAGGGTGACAGTGCCAAGGGTCACCCCGAGGATATCACTGTCACCCAGGGCCAAGCTAAGGGTGACAGTACCGGGGTCACCCCAAAGAAATCACTGTCACCCAGGGCCAAGCTGAGGGTGACAGTACCGAGGGTCACCCCGAGGATATCACTGTCACCCAGGGCCAAGCTAAGGGTGACAGTGCTGAGGGTCACCCGGAGGTTATCACTGTCACCCAGACAGAAGCTGAGGGTGACAGTGATATCCAAGGTGTTGACCCTAAGGCACTGATGTCACACTCTAATGAATGTAGCATTTATTTAATTACCGAAAGTCAATAATTAACAAAATTTTCATATTTTTAACAAATATTGTATTTCCATCAACAAATATAACAGTGAACTATTCAAGATTTGACAATAAAACAAGTGTTATTAACACCGGAAATGTCATGGCCGTTATCATAATTTAATTGTTGATATTTACGATCAGGTTACCGAGAATCGTCTTTATCATCATCAGTGATGGTGTCCTTGTGATTCACTCCCCCTGAAACCTCATCTTTTTTTAATATCTACCAAAACAGCTTTGTACATGTTCCTAAATTTGAGGGTACCACGCTGCTTGCTTTGAGAATCCTTATCCGTCAATAGTTTATGACTTTATCCAAATCACCCAACTTGACAAATTGTACCAATTTTAACTTCATTGAGTAGACGGCTGATTGTTTATTCCAGGCTACCACGTGAATGAAGCACCTGGAAATCTCACTTATCTCAACAGTATATCGTTGTACTAATCAACGGCGAGTAAAACACGGTAGTGACATGGAGTGCCTGTTGACCTACATGTGCGATGAACCACAATGCAAAAAACATGGCGGCAGAAACGAACCGTACGCACATCTTCTTTGCGCGGTCACTATTTTGCACTGTCACACACACTGTCACTTGTTACTAGGGCGTTGGCAAGCACCCTTCCATTGCAGTTCATGAGTAAGATGAACTATTGATAGTGCAGTTCATGAGTAAGATGAGCTATTGATAGTGCAGTTCATGAGTAAGATGGGCTATTGATAGTGCAGTTCATGAGTAAGATGAGCTATTGATAGTGCAGTTCATGATTCAAATGACATATTGATATTGTAATTCATAATTCAAATGACATATTGCTATAATTGTAGTTCGTTACTTAGACATCAGCTCTTGATAGTGCAGTTTATGATTCAGATGACCATGTTGATACCAAAGTTCATAATTCATCATTGAACATGTTTTATAATTACCTTGTATCTGAAGGACTCATATATTGACACCTGTGCTGAATACCAGAAGTTACTATGACTTCTACTAGCACTCCAGTGAGTTGTGTACCGATACCCGGACTGCTGGTAGGTCCTAATATTTAAGGAACCCATGGCTGATCCATACATGTGGTAACGGAAAGTCAGGCAGGAATAACCTAGTAATTAAAGTTAAAAAACAATGTAAGAATAAGCAAACTAAAGGATGCATGAGTGTTATTTTTTATGACAGCCTATCATACGTGTGGCTTTCAAATGTCAACAACTTCTTTTTCCCACATTGCCGTACAAAGTTTCAAGTGTTAACGGAAAGTCAGGCAGGAATAACCTCATTTTGGAAATCCTTTACTGACTTATAAAATTTTAGCATATTAGCTGGTAGTTGTTTGGATGAAAAAATGATTGAAACAGTCTTTACTGACATTCATAAAGACTGAAACAGTAAATCTCTCTTTACTGACATTCATAAAGACTGAAACAGTAGATCTCTCTTTACTGACATTCCTAAAGACTGAAACAGTAGATCTATCTTTACTGACATTCCTAAAGACTGAAACAGTAGATCTTTCTTTACTGACATCCATAGGGACTGAAATAGTAAACCTCTCTTTACTGACATTAATAAAGACTGAAACAGTAGATCTATCTTTACTGACATTCAAAAAGACTGAAACAGTAGATCTCTCTTTACTGACATTCATAAAGACTGAAACAGTCAATCTTTCTTGACTGACATCCATAAAGACTGAAACAGTAAACCTCTCTTTACTGATATCCATAGGGACTGAAACAGTAAACCTCTCTTTACTGATATCCATAAAGACTGAAACAGTAGATCTCTCTTTACTGACATTCATAGGGACTGAAATAGTAAACCTCTCTTTAGCAACATCCATAGGGACTGAAACAGTAAACCTCTCTTTACTGACAAAAGGACTGAAACAGTAAATCCCTCTTTACTGACATCCTTTGGGACTAAAATAGTAAACTCTGTTTACTGACATCCATAGGGAATGAAACAGTACCGGTAAATCTTTCTTTACTGACATCCAGAAGGACTGAAATAGTAATCCTCTCTTTACTGACATCCAGACGGACTGAAACAGTAAACCTCTATTTACTGACATCCAGAAGGACTGAAATAGTAATCCTCTCTTTACTGATGACCAGAAGGACTGAAATAGTAATCCTCTCTTTACTGACATCCAATAGGACTGAAATAGTAAACCTCTCTTTACTGACATCCAGAAGGACTGAAATAGTAATCCTCTCTTTACTGATGACCAGAAGGACTGAAACAGTAAACCTCTCTTTACTGACATCCAGAAGGACTGAAATAGTAATCCTCTCTTTACTGACATCCAGACGGACTGAAACAGTAAACCTCTATTTACTGACATCCAGAAGGACTGAAATAGTAA